>NC_060264.1:27310201-27502701 GCF_021901455.1 Neodiprion lecontei | reverse complement strand
GAAATTGCGTTACAACGACGATAAAAGCGAAACGAGAATATAAAATAAAAAAGAGCTAAGAAATAAGTCGCTTTAATTGTATTTGATTTATTCCGAATACTTTCAAAATTACGAAGAATACAAAAATTTTTAAATTTAAAGAAGAAGAAAAAAAAAAAAACAAGCATACAAAGCTCGATGTAAAGTGAACAGGAATTTTTCTGCAACGCGTATGAACGATCAATCACGATGTTGCTAAGTAAGCAAATAATAATAAGCACGTGCCGAATTTGCAAGTTCATACGTGACGAACCGTAAAACTTGTCAATGTTTGTCGAACGAATTTGAATCGTGTGTCTTAGAGGAATTAACGGTATAATACTTGAGCCAAGATCGTGCAGAGGACGAAAATCCGTGTCCGGAAATTTCCTACAACAATTTGCAACTCCGTTCGGACGTGATTTTTTCAATTTGTCAAAATTTTTACGACTTTTATGACCACATATTTGCAAATTAACGTACTGTTTATTTCTAATTCCAAGCCACGCGTCGAAACGCACGCTACGAAAGTTTTGAAATAAAAATTACCACGCGCATATTTCTATACTGTACTAATTCAAACTTAGAAAAAAAAAAAAACGATGTTTACGAGTGATGAGTAAACTATTCGCAGTTTACCAAACAAAGCAGAAAAGTGTGAAAATAAAAAGAAAATAAAAAAGTCGTATTGAAACACACTGAAAAAAGTACATAAAGTACGATCAGTATATAAGTCGGGGAAAAAATTTCCGAAAATTTAGTTTAATACTTTTTTACAAAGTTGCTTCAAAAATCCATATATTTTACAGTTTTTTTTTCAGCATATCGAATACGCGAGATATAAATTTTGCAAATCTGACCTTAGATTCGTGATTAGCGATCCAAAAAAACCTGACGGTACCAATTTTTCATTAAAATCCATTAATCCATTCTCGAGATATTATGATTTTCATTTGTTTTTGTGTAATTTCATTATTCACACAATTGTAAAAAATTACCGAACGGATCAAAGCCAAAATCTAATCAGTTCTAAGCTTGAAAAAGCCGCGTCGATTGAGACCAAAACCACTGAAATCCGGTAACTCGTGTCTCTAGATATCGTCGAACAAAAAAAAAAAAAAAAATTGATCTCACAGGTACATTCGTACAAACACACAAACGTCCATTTGTAAATAATCGAATGTGATTGTCCAAACTTGAAAACGTGGAGGCCTGGTAAAAACTCCAACTTTTCATTTTCGGGCTGATTACAATAACTTTTTTTCTCTCTCTCTCTCTCTCTCTCTCTCTGAAAAACAGAGAGAAACGGAAAGTTAAGAAAAATTAAGGGAAAATTAGTACACCTTGAAATTGAAGAGGCGAGCGGCGGGTGCAAAAAAGTAGGCAGAGAAAGAACGAAAGGTCGTTTAGACTCGTAGAATGCGTTATACCAAGCGACCTTGGCAACTACCTCGCGTGGGCAAAGCCATAGAGTTGCTTGCAGCTCAATGAATCCGACATCGAGGCGTGGGAGAGATGTGACTGACTGACTGACTGACTGGCATTCCATATGTACACTTGCCGACAATGAAACTTAGACGGCTAATTTTTGAAGTTATACTTCTTTAGGCGCGTTATGAAAAACTGATGAGAGTGAAATTTCAAGATGCGCGCGCATCACTGTAACACAAAATTAACAGGATGAAGTTGCCCACTCAACCGAATTCAATTTCAAGATGCGCGCGCATCACTGTAACACAAAATTAACAGGATGAAGTTGCCCACTCAACCGAATTCATTAAGTCTCGAAAAATTTGTGAATGTTAGTGAAAAAATTGTGCTAAAATACTTTTTCAAGTGCTCCAATATAATTGAGGTTAGTTATCCGTATGTATTATTTATTGATATAAATTAAAATATCATTATTTAATATAATTAATACTAAATATTATTAAATTATCAATGTTGAATATTTATTATTGGTTTTTTAATATTTACAAAATAAAGAAATAAATTTAATAGAACATTTAATAAAAAGTTCGTGACAAAAATTTAATACATTATTTAAATATAATGCAAGACATCCGTTATTTGTTTTATTGTTTTTTAATGATGCCAAAGAAGTATAACTTCTCACGCGCGTACATAAGTACACGCAACCATTTTTTTTTTTACACCAGACAGTTACGTTGGCAACACTGAAAAACCTGCAGCGCCACGGTCGGCCGAGCGCGAAACAAACTCAATCTCGATAAACGTAACATAACCTATGACCGTGTAATCTAACCTTAGAATACGTGTCGATCCAACAAGTCATTGTCCCCGCGGTATTTTAAGGTTAGATTCGACGTTCATGGTTTACGTTACGTTTATTGAGATTGAGTTAGTTTCGCGCTCGGCCGACCGTGGCGCTGCAGGTTTCTCTGTGTTGCCAACGTAACTGTCTGGTGTAAAAAATTAGCCGTCTCAAATTCGTCGTCCCCAACTGTACACGTACATTGGGCTGGTCCTTGTTTAGGGTGTTGACGAATTTTTACCGCCCCATCGCTGAAATCAATTTTAAATCGTTTAAAACGAGTCGCCAAATTTTTTCACATTCTTACAGCAAGTCTGAGATAGCCCGCATTGTGATCGAAGTTTTTTATGGAAATGACACGAGAAAAACTTTTTTTCGCACTACATATTTTATCGTGAAAGTAATAATGTTCCGAAAAATCTGTAACTGCGTGGTTTTAGTCGGCTTTAGTGATACTGTAGGAAAAAAAAAAAAATACACATCATCGTACGAGGCAATCTAGACGAATTGCACTTCCTCTAAAATAAAACAAAAATAAGTCAGGTTTCGAGGTTGTTCAATTCGTCTAGATCGCCTCGTACGATGATGTGTATTTTTTCTCAGATATTAGCACTAATTCTTATCAAAACCTCGCGGTCACAGATTATTTGAAACATTATTACTCTTGCAATGAAATATATACTGAGAAAAAAAGTTTTACCCATGTTAATTTCCATAAGAAACAATTCGATCACAATTCGGACTATCTTAGATTCGATGTAAAAATCTGTAAAAAATTAGGCGATTGTTTTCGAATTATTTGAGGTTGATTTGGGTGATGGTCTGGCAAAAATTCGTCAACACCCTGAATAAGGACCACCTCAATGTACATACATCGCATTATGCCTTTATTTATCAATTAAACGATTTTTTTTTTCTTTTTTTTGCTGAGACTTACGTTATTTTCAAAATATTTTTTTCATAATTCCGTTCACAGTAAATAATTTATTATAATTTGATACAGACATTTTTTTTTAGTTAGTGTAGTAGATTGATTCCAATTTTCTTTTCTTTTCAATTTCGCAAAGGAATATTCCGAGACCCTCTGTTTTCTATACATTGCGTGCAATTTATTCGAATGTGTTTTATCTGATGTACTTACGAAATACATTGATCAATTTTATCACGTTTTCGAATTGAACGTTTGTCTTGAAATTTTCAAAACTTTCCGTCGTCGGGAAAAACATGCGGCAACTCGTATACTTTTTGTGTAAAAAACAAAAGTACGAAAATGTTGCAAAATCCATTTCAAAGGTAAGTTTTCAAGAATTGAGAAATAACAAAATCTAAAAAAAAACACGTTTGCCAATATTTTTAGTGTCGCGTTAGATGCGGAAGGGACAAAAATAAATTGCTTTCAACTTTCGTGTGAAAAAGTCGATATTTCGGAGCGTATGCTGAATTTTTAAAATGGGATAAAAACTGAATCGTAATTAAATCAGTATGAATATTCCAGGGATCTCGAAATCTCTGAACAGGTGATACAGATTCGATTCTAATCCCGTTTTTATCCGACTAGAGAGATTTCAGAATATACTCCAAAGTCTTTAATTCTTCGCTAAAAAAAAATGAAAACAATTTATGTTCATCCCTTTTGCATAGGCGGGATTGAAAATGTGGAAAAAAATGTATTTTCAAACGGTTTCCGACGATCTGCCGTAAAACGAGCTTCATGTTCGAAAAAACGAGAATTTTTTTTCAATTTCCAAACACACGTTAGGACATATTTTATTTGCCACGGCACGAAGTGCATGATAATTCAAAGGGAAAGGTTTAAATTCGAAAAAGACAAAAAATTGTTGAGCGTGTTTCTCACAAACGGCTAAGCTTAAAGGCTTAGAAATCGAAAAATTTTCACATCTTCAATTACAAATCATAAAACATCGAAATAGCAACTACGTAAAAACGATGACTCTAAACACCTGGCCGGAAGTTCAAAAAATATACCGTACATGTGCGAAATTATATTTATTTCGTGTACGTTTTCGTTCCGTTCGACAAAATCGCCATGATATTAAAACTCGACCTGCAAGTCTGAACTCGTCCACCTTGATTCCCGATTTTTATATTTCACTTTGGTTTAATTTTTATTTCTCTTTATTTTCTATTTATTTTTCTGCGAGAAAAAGAGAAAGAGAGAAGAATTTAATGAAAAAAAATAATCTCCACGTTTCATTGACATTGCTTACTCATATTTAATTCTTTTCTTTCTGTTTCTTCAATCTTCTCCCGACTCTCCAATTTTGGAAATCTCATTAACATTTTTATTCGTCATGCAAAGTCGGATCTTGGTTGATCTTCAAGATCTTATTTGCGGTATAATTTGTCGACGATCGTTAGGATAAGTTTTTTTTTTTTTTTTTTTTATCATTAGTTTTTCTTCTCCTGAAAGATCGGTGCTTCATATGTATAAGTATAAAAAAATTCGGCAAACCCAATTATTCGATTTCCATATTTATAAAACAAATTATTACGAAAAATAAGATAAAAATCGAATTACACGTAACGCGTCGTTGCATAATCACGATTCGTAATCAATTTCTGTACATAATATCTCATAACGCGTACGTCATCCTGGATGAGCAGATTGTTTGATTGTGCACGTCATAATTATTACACAGGTATGTATCTGTAATATGTTACAGATAAACGTATATATATATATATATATATCGAAATATGCGTGCTAAATAAGAAATAATGTACAAAAATACGTGAAACGAAAAAGCGGAGGCGTCGCTTCGGAAATATTAAGCATTACGTAAACACGCGGCGAAATCAAGTAAGCCCCCGCTAATTGGGAAATGTACTATAGGTTTATGTAACCGCAGATGTATGTAATATACGTCTGCAAAGGTATGTTACCTGCAAGTATAAAGTCGGTGCTGTCGGGACGCCAAGCCAGAAATACGTACGAGCTATATATAGGACATTCCGTGCCAACAAAGCGTGTAAACGCTTTTGACCATGACATTTTTTAATTTACACCAAGGATTTTCCATAAATAAATGAATAAATTTTCAACATTTTTTTTTACAATCTCTCGTTTTTATACCCTAAGAATTTTTAACCGCGAAATGAGAAAAAGCTAAAAAAATATCATTTTCGAAATAAAATATTTTAGCGAAACGTTCAAAGTGAAAACATGGGATGAAAGTCCTTGATTTGATTTTATAAAAAAAAAAGCCATGGTTTACCGTTTACTGAGTTGGCGTGGAATGCCCTGTATACAAATTCACCGGTGTTGCACGTTGCACCTGCCCAAGTTTTTCAGCAACGATCGAGTTTGTCTATTCACCGCCAATCGGATTAACACGTCTGTGACCCTGACTATCTCGGATTAAATCCATACAGATTTTTCACCTCTGGTGTTAAAACCTTGAAACAAACCGTTCGTACTTTCTTTTCGTTGGGAATTTTACGCAGTTTCTGTTTCCTCCGAAACGTCAATAATTCGTGCATTATTCTAGATTTGGGGAAATAATTAAAAAAAAAAAAAAACGTTCACCTATTTCGCGCATGCGGATTAAACTGCAGCAAATTACGGACCGTTGCACCGATTGTTGTAACAATTTGTCGAACACAACGACGGGGGAGTAAAAAAAATTTATGAAATAATCCAGCTAAGAAATGACAATACATTCATCTTCATCGGGTTAATCTTATACTTTTAACCGTAGATGAGGAATAAAATTCACAGGTTAAAAAACGTGACGCACGTAACCGTCCTAGAAGAAGAAAAGAAATATTGTGACGTTGATAGCGTCGCAATTTTATGGACAAGGCTTTTGAAATCCGTGAATTCTATAAAAATCCCCTGACAGACAAAAAAAAAAAAAAATTCCCTGACATTTCCCGGTTTTTCAGACGGTTGGCCACCCTGTCATAAATTGAGGAAGAATTTTTCTACATCCACGTTATAAACACCATGGGCACAACCGTACCATATCCCATAGAATACGCGTTTGCAACTTTACGGAGACACAAATCATGCCTGTTTACGATGAAAATAAGAGGGTGTAGTTCGTTGGACGGTAAAAAAAAAAATTCCCTAGGGACTCGAAACCGCCGGCAGCAGCAGCAGCAACAATATCAGCAGTAACGGACCAAAGTATAAAAATAAACAGCTCGATCGCCTAGAGTGATAAATATAAATAAGTATTGTTGATAAATCATGACGGGATGGAGAAAGAGAGAGAGAAACATGGAGAGGCGCGAAATGTTGTTTCTTTTACATCGTTTACTTATTTTCACTCCACGGGCCGTTTAACACCGCGAATGTGTTATTCGACTCTTTTTATCCAACATTTATTTCTCACAATTTTTCTCCGCTTTATAATTATAGTTTATTTCACCTATCGTAATCTTGACAACAGCTGCAGTCGATACACTCGATGTACTATTCCCGATGAAAGATTACTTTGCTTTCAACTTTTGTTTTTTTTTTTTTTTTTGCTTTCTCTACGAATTTTATTCCATTTTCTCTTTTTATCACTCATATTCCGATATTAGACTGAAGCGATTAACCTTTCCATATTATATAAAAACTAAATCGGCTCGTTTCAATCTATTTACAAATCATGCCTATACTTATTGTCGCGTATAACATACGTTTTTAAACGTCTAGCTGAAATTTTCGGATCGTCGAAAACACGGATATAACAATAATAATAATAATTATTATTATTATTATCATCATTATACACGTACAACGATCTTTATTTATTATATTCTATAATTCACCGTATTTTCCATCATTGGCTAAAATTATCGGACGAAACGATAATCCGTAATGATAAAAAAAAAATAATCAATAACAATACGATATTTGAACGACTGATTAGCAGCAAACTGCACGTGACGTGGTGTGAAGACTCAAAGCTAGAATTATAACAAATGAATTTAACCGAGTGAACTTTACCTATTGAACTATTGACCCCGGTACTGTGCGCCAGTATACGAAAATCGGAAGGTTTTAAACAAATTGTACGTTATAAACGATAACGGCAATTAAATGTCGAAGAGGCGCGCTCCTCGATCCAGTTCAAAATAAGAGAACATCTCCCATTATATATCCGTTGATATAATAATAGATGTTCAAGTATACGTGTATATATATATATGTTGATATACGGTGTGTGACAGGTGTGTATAAGGTGGATGAATTATAGAGGACGTGAGAATATGTGGAGCAGCATCACCGCCGCATCTGTCAGGTAAATCGGGATTATGCCACAAATAGCTTATAATACGTTACATAGGTATATATGCATGCATATACGCGTATCCTCGAGACAACTTGGCTCGAGAAATTTTTCAAACCTCCAAATCCTACGAGAAGATTCCAGAGCGTACCTAAAGGCATTTAATTCATTTTTAACGCTGCTTCGTTTGTTTATTTTTTTCTTTTATTTTATTTTATTTTATTTTTTTTTTTCTTCTTTTTCGACAGTTTTTTAAATCCTACGGTTTCAACGGTTATTTTTACACAAGTTTTCGGAAATAACCGATCATGTTAAAAGTGCGACACGGTTCGCAGTGAATACGGTTTGACTGTCTGTAAAGTACTTCCTGCGAAATTGACATAAATGAAAAATTGATAATTTACTATTTGAACGAATTTCTTTCGAGAAACTCTTTATTTCATACGCTTGTTTAACTTTGCGGTACCAAAGATTTGGATTGCCACTCGTTATATTGCCGCTTGTTATGTTTCCACTCGTTGTATTGCCGCTCGTTATATTTCCGTTCGATACATTACCGCTCCTCGTATTTCTCCTCTTCTTTTGCCGTTCAACTCGCGTTTACGGAATTGAATTTGTCCGATAACTCAAAGGAGAAAGATCAGCGGACGACAAATTTCTTACAATTCGTTTCCCCTACAGCCCCTTAACCCGGCTTATAACGAGAGACGCATGTAATTAACGCGAAAAGTTTGAAACAAACTTTGAACGAGTGAAAAAAAAAAAAAAATTACGAAAAATAATAGCAATAAAATCGTCTGACACAGCTGCACATCTCACGCGTAAGAATAAAAATTCCACCACAATTTTAAGAGTCGAGAAAAATTTTCTACCGGTGTATATTTTGAAAAGATGAAATTACAATTATACAGTGAACTTGTGAGATAGGATGGAACTTGGAATGCCTGTTATTAACACGGCGTTACTACGAGTACGCTGGTACATTTATAAACTTGTAATTGTAAATTCCTTCGCATTCGAGATCTGTGTATACAATTCCGTGACTAACGTATCGAGACGAGAGTATAAAGAAATAAATAAAACTCTCTTCGACTTTCCTGTTATTTTCCTATTCGCCTCAATATTATTTCTGGCCGGGTGACTAATTCTCGTCTATAAGGGCAAGGACCCCGCGTTCTCCACAGAGTCGTGCACGAGGTATATTAGTTGTTATCTCCAAGGGTCACGCGATCGACGCCCTTGAAACGATACCTCTCCTTTCCATTTCCAGTTCCAAGTCTACGTACAAAGCGAGGGTTTACATAGGCCTTTATAAATATACGTATACACAGGTACATACGTGCAAACACCGACTGACTGATTGACTGACTGACTGGGTTCGCCTTAATACTCGTTGACGTCACGATCCTACCAAAAGAACAATCCTCCAGAATCTCACCTTAATACGTCTATCTACGTAGGTATGCGGCTGCCTTAAACCGGCTTTTACACCCCCACACATGGATGTGAAACGAGAAGAGAATCAGCGATACGAGAAGAATCCAACGATAAAATTTCGCTACCAGCAACGCGATTAAGGATTCACGCGCTAAACGCGTAATGACCGACCGACGGTAAGTAAGGAACGATTATCGACGCGATTACCATAGAAATGGGAAAAATGAGAGAGGACGAAATTGTCGCCTGAGAAAATCTACGTATTACGTTATGTGGCAGGTTCGTGTAATGTAACAAATGACGCAGAGGCCAGAAATTGACCTGACGTAATGTTCGAACATGTATACGTATGTATGTATTTTAATTTTTTTCCGAAGTGAGAAAGGAAAATAAACGAAAAGATGAAGCATAGCTGCGGAAGAGTATAGTGAACGCTGGGTAACTTCCCGCTACGCGGGATGGATGTGGGAGTAGGGGTAAAAAAAATTTCGAGAAAACAGAACAGTCGTAGTATCAAATTATCCAAAAAAAAAGGCGGAAATCCATTTAGATTTTTAATTGGATATTTTGAGCACAGAATTAGTAAAAATGAAGAAACCTCGTAATGTGGGATCATCAATATTCGGACGATGCAATAATATTTTGCCATTCTACATTTTGACTTCGCCGTATATTTCGATTATCTACATTTTCCGATTCCAAGTAACAGATCTATCGTTTTTCTGCAAAATTCGACAGAGTTTTTACCAAAACGAAGCACCGCGATTCCCAGATAATTCCAAATTTCACCAAATCATTTCTCACGATATTCCAGATGCACAAAAAGCATCTGATTTTCGACTCGACAGACTACCCCGAAAAACGCTGATCGTACTCTTGAAAAATTATTTATCTCAGGTTGACAATTTTTTATAATTTTTCTTCGGCACTAATTACCGCACTAAAATTTTCGGTAAAATAATTTTTCACGGCCCAAAATCCGACATTCGAAACAATATTGGGATAAGGAAAATTTTTTTTTCCACCAGCAAAAAACAATCCCTAAAAGATGAAAACGTTCCCCGATATTTCCAGTTTTTCCTTTCTTTTTTCTGTCATCTTTTTTAACCAAGTTTACACGTACACACGGTGGAAACTCTCTTCCGATATTACGATTCTTTCGTTCACCGAACGTTCTACGTTTTCTCTCCTCCCGCAACTTTCGCGCAAGATTCCAACAAATAGACTCAACCCCCCCCCACCCACCCCACCCCACCCGGGAGTCCCGAGGGCAGGAAGTTACGGAAAGTTAGACGTACTTGAGATACGAAACGAGCGATGATCAGCGTTCGTTCCTCAGACCGTCATCGTTGTTACATGTATTATAGGTATACCTGTACAGACGGATAGGGGTAGAACAAACGGAGAGAGAGAGAGAGAGAGAGAGAGAGAGGGAGGAGGGATGGTGGGACGAGAAGAGGGGTGGGGAGGGGAGGAAAGGAGGAAGGGAGGGAGGCGGAGATGCTTTCGGAGGTATTGATTTTACAGCCCGGGACTTTGCGCCACTTCGAACACAAACGTCTGACAGAGATACCCTCCACCCTCCACCCACCCCGCATCTACACACACACATACAGGGTATTCCGTGTCAACTCTACACTCGGGTGTAAAGGATCGATCGTGAAAATTTTATTATTCTTAACCCGCGATACCGAATTAGACCGTCTGAAAGTTTCGACATTTTTTTTTTTTTTTTTTTTTTTTTATCCCCTACGGCCCAACTTTACGGTCCCTGAATTGTTTTTACCTATCCCAAAAAAAAAAAACGATCCGACCGATGTTCGAAAATAAATCAGAGCACAAGATGTTCAGTTTTCGATTTGAAAACTCGCGCAGATAAATTTTCTCATATTCGAGGTACGTCTTTTTCCCGAACCGTTTTTTTTTTTTTTTTTTTTTTTGTCGCTGTTGCCGTTTTATAGAAAAATTAAGACGAGCAAGTTAGAAATGTTATTTTTAGGCTATACGCGTTCGGTCAACTGCCGGCATAGCCGCGGAAACGCTGAAGGTGAGACATCCAATGGCACGTGACATCAGATATCTGGATTAGGTATGATATTAGCGCCAGAAATTCTAAGTCGTGTAATGGAAAAACTTTTGTAGAAAAATAGAAAATCCAATGAAACGTATGGAAAAACAATCGCACGCTGACATATCCCGTTTAAGAAATATCTGTAAAAATTTTCAAACGAATTTTCCACATCGGAAATCGAAATCTCTTGAAATTTTCTCACATCTCTTGAAAACTTTGGAATCTCTTGCAATCGTCGAAAAACCTTTTGAAATGTTTGAAATCCGTTGAAGTTGAAGTTTGTTGTAATCTTTCGAATTTAATGAAATTTTTTGAAATCCCCGAAATATTCTATCGAAAAAATACTTTCAAACCTCACGAGGCATCTTGTGATCTTTTGAAATCCTCTGAAACCCTTTGAAATCGTTTAAAATCCCTGAAATCATTTGAAACTTTTGTAATCTCGAAATCAGGTGCACGTACAACAAATCGATCCGTTTTGTCTTTTTTTTTAACAGATTTAAAAATTCATATACTAAAACCGTAACACTAATTTTAATTTTAATTTTGAAAAAAAAAAAAAAAAAAAACTTTACGATAATTTTTAGCATTTTTATTACCGCAGAAAAACTTGTTGTTAAAAGTGAAAAATTTCATGGTCAATCCTTCGCTGAGACGACACGGAATTTCCCATATTACACGTTAAAGCATCTGACGTATTTATGTACGTACATACCGCACAGGCGGACATGTCTATATATATATATATATATACACCTGGTCACACCTATGTGCATACATAGGACATTCCGTGCCAACTCTACCAGCATTCAAAGGCTGTTCAATTGTTTTTTTTTTTTTTTTCTTTTTATATTCAAAAATATCGCATTCGTCGAAAAGATTCGATTTCATTAAAATTCATTGATCTTTAGGTCGGCTGAGATAAATTAAATTTCATACTGTTGATTGGAAATTACGGTCAAAATAATGTCGTTACAATAGTGTTTGAATATTGCTCGAATTGATTTGAAAAAAATGTAGCGCACCTGGGAGTAAGTATAAATTTTATTAATTATTACAGTTGTCGTTACATCGATATTTTCTGTAGTACAAATTTTACCATTTATACGTGGTTCGTTTGTACGAAAAAAAAAAAAAAAAGTAAATAAATAATGTAAGTATAGGTAATAACGCAATTACAGTGTTACAAGTTACATCGCAGTACGATGAACGTAATCTAGAAATTTATGTCACAATCGTCGAGACGGGTTTGAGAGATTTTGAAAAACGCTGACGGGTGAGAAAAGGCGACGAAAAAAAAAAAGAAAAAAAAAGGAGAAAAAAAAATTGCAAGATTCGGAGCAAGTTAATCCGCAGTTAAGGAGAAGGAGATAAAATGAAGGAAAAACGAGATAAGATGTTGAAGAAAAAATACTTTGGCGATGGTTGAGGGAAGAAGGGGGTAGAACGAATTTAAAAAAATCGGCTCTCAAGTTAAGGCCATTGATAACCTCCCCCTCACCCCCCGCGCCGAAATCCTCCGTCGAACCGAATCACCTCAAAGCTCCCTCGCAGCCGATACGTCTCTTTGTTCGTTATTCACCCCTCATCCCGCAAATTTCCACCTTTTCATATTCCCCATTCCCAGCGCGCGGTTATTTTAAGCTTAAAAAGCCTCTGGAAATCGAACCGCACTTTTATTATATCCGCATCGTCGTGTCCGTCCCGACCGTCGTTCCTTTTCATTGCGTGGCTTCGATCGATCGAAGAAAATGAACGTTCGCATATAGAATTAACTATACTCAATTATTTGATAATTTAATTATTTCACATATATATATGAAATAATTAACTATCTGACTCATATCGTTGATTAATGAAATTTATTAATTAACATTTCATTGGAAGTCTATAGTTTTAATTTTAAAATCAATAATATTGTGTATTTAAGTGATATGAGTCAGTTTTGTAGTATTTATAAATTAATAACATCATTATTTGAAACGGTTCGATGTTTGAGGTCTGATAACTCCGAAACGACTCACCTTGCGCAAATCTTTATTCAGACCTTTTTTGTAGAGCGTAAAATTTCCAACAAGAATATGTTCTTTTTATATCTTCACACCGATTCGTTTTCGAGCAATAAAATTCTAAATTTAAAAAAAAAAATTTCCCATGTTATTTAAATGGGAAACAGAAAATTGAGAATCGCCACCTCTAAATATCAATATTAAGAGCTCATATTTTACCGAGGTCATTTTTGAGGGACACTCGGAAGATTTTTCAATGTTCTTCGAAAAAAAAAAAAAATAGTCGGTTTTTTTGAAACACTCTAATATATATATATATATATATCATATATATTCACGGTTGATGGTGATTTTGGAAAATGAGAAGGTTACTGATTAGATTTTTCCTTTTTTCACGTGTGTGTGTGTATATATATATATATATATATATATAGGAAAAATATATAAAAAGGTCATTTTCCCTGATCCCCGCCAATTTGCTTAATTATTTTTTATGTGATTTTAGAACGTAAAAAAAGCATTCGCAATTTTTTTCAGATTTTTCGTCCCGACCATTCTTTTTTAAAAAATGTTAGAAGGTCACTGATTAGATTTTTCCTTTTTTCACGTGTATATATATATATATATATATAGGAAAAATATATAATATATAAAAAATATATAAATTTTTCCTTTTTTCACGTGTGTATATATATAGGAAAAATATATAAAAAGGAAAAATCTAATCAGTGACCTTCAAACATTTTTTAAAAAAGAATGGTCGGGACGAAAAGTCTGAAAAAAATTGCGAGTGCTTTTTTTACGTTCTAAAATCACATGAAAAATAATTAAGCAAATTGACGGGGGTCAGAGAAAATGACCTTTCAGTTGGCATGGAATACCTCACATACATACACGTGTGTGTAATAATTAATAAATAGAAGAATAAACATAAATAACCAAGCACTGCAAAGCGGCACCATTTCCTAATTCGAACTATACGATTTAGTTTATAACATACCTGCGCGTACGTACTTTATTTAGCTTAATCATAATAATTAAAGTATAATTACACGACGCTTGCACCGGGTTGTTGTAATTATTCGTATTAGTTAACCGTTAACTAGAGAGAGAGAGAGAGAGAGAGCGTGATGGAGGGAGGGGGGTGGGGGGGGGGGGGGGAGGTAGACGTATAAATCGTAGTGCGGAAGCAGCGCGACCTCCAGTGCCGGAAGGAACAGCTAATATCATTAGTCAGTGGTTAAACTCCTTGTTAATCAGGCAGCACTGCAACGCCGCCAGGGGATCTCATTAGCAAGACTGAATCTAATCCCTTCCCTCCCTCCCCCCCCCCCCCCCCCCCCCCCCCCGCCCTCTTTTATCCCCTCCCTTTTGTCACCCTGAATTTTACTTTTCTCCCTTCCGCTTCACCCCTCGATTGAATCGAACTTGCCGCCGCGAAGTTTGGCCAAATATTTCGATTCGATGTTTCTAATTCGTCTGATTGGATTCCCCGAACGATCGGTTGTTTTGTGGTTATTTTTTTTTTTTTTTTTTTTTGTGTCTTCCTTTCGTCGTTCGTTTCAAGGAGGTTCGTTAGCCGAAAATCGATATTTTCTTATTTGTTTGATTGTGCGTCAACGATATAATTGTTCGTCGAGCGTTTGTCAAATTATTCTATTCGCAAGCTAACGATGATATTATCTGTTTGATAATAGAGAAGTACAAAGTATCGGAAATACAAGCAAATGCTTATCAGACATCGGTGAATCGTTTCGAACCGCTTCGAGTTTGTTGGACATTCATTTTATTCTTCGGAAAATTTCACCGAAACGCTTTTTTCTTTTTTCTCAGCGTATACGTTGTACACGTGTAATCGGTATCGTTGTATATTTAATTTTACAACACAACACAATAAACGATCGGTGAATGGAAATGTTGGAAATATTTTTCGTTGAAACATTTTTTTTTTTTTTTTTGAAAAATAGTACTTCTGTACAGAACGAAATAAAACTGTCCTAGATCTGTGGACGATTTTCAAAAATTTTCAAACGATACGAAAAATAAAGCATCGAAAATCTAAGCTTTTATGTATATATGTATATATATATATAATTTAAATATATTTTGTTTTCGTATTTCTCGCAAATACTCAACGTAATCGTATAAACTGTCCGGCGGTAAAATTGATGAAAAATAAATGTATCGAGTTTTTTTTTTTTTTTTTGTTTTTTTGCCAACAAAACTGAAACAGCTTTAAACGTTGGGAGGAAAAATTATACCGTGACGCAACGTGGCGAGGAAAAGGAAAATGGTAAAAATAGGAAGTAAAAAAAAAAAAAAAAAAAAAAAAAAAAAAGGCAAGAAAAACGAAAAGAAAACGCACGAACCGGCTTCGAATCGTTTGAAAAATATATAGCCTGCAGAGCCGTTGCAGAGTTGCCGCTTGTCAACGAAAGACAGAGGGACGTTGGTTTAAAATAGATTATTATTCTTAACCTGAAAACGTTCCGAGCCACGAATCATAGTTTCGAAGCGTGTACAGAAGGAGTTTTCGCAAAAACGAATAGCGGGTCGATCAACGATGGCGGGAGTGAAAAAAAAATAAAAATTAAAAAAAAAAAAAAAAAAAAAAAACGGGATGACATAAAGAAGAAAAAAAAAGAAAAGAAAAGAAAAGAAAAAGGAAGTCGGAGTATATCCGCATAAATCACACCAGTTTTGTACACTGTACTGTAAACAATTCCTGGCCACGGTTGATCGTTGCCTGATGGTGTCTGAGGGATCGTGTTTTCTTTTTTTTTTTTTTTTTATTTTTATTTTCTTTCTTCTTCCAACCGATTGTAAATCAGAATCTTGGTATTAAATCTTCGATTCTAAACTGTTATGCTAAAGTTCGTACGACGACGAAGCGATTCCAGCCGTATCTCCCCGTTTCGTTAATTTGTTCATTTTCATCTATCTAATGCATCATTTCGTATTGCATCGAGGGAATTGCAAGAAAGGAAAAATAAATGATTTACAAATTCACTTACATTAGAGGAGAAACTGCAGCGGGACGTCGATCCAATCTTCTGAGATGTGGTGAGGAGAACTTGACGCTGTCACGACTGCTTCGATAGAAAAAGAAAATGAATAATCTTGTTAAAAAAAAAAAAATTAACGAATATTTATTCAACAGAAGAGTAAGATATTCCGATATATATATATATAAAAATGTTATTCGAATTGAACAGATTATACAGGTCTGCAATGAAAAAAGCTGCCCTGGTTTTTTTTTTTTTTTTTTCATCCTGTTTGTTATAGATTTTCACTCACTGAAACCTGGAAAAATAGTCAAAAGGTTTCATCGCGTAAGGTTTTTTTCTTCAACTCGTGTTCGCAGTTTCATTTATAATGAAACTATCGTTTAATTCGAAATCCGACATCCTGTTCTTGATTATAAAGTTCCTAAAAAAAAAAAGAAGTAGGATTTCTTGCTTCCGTTTAACATGCATTGGAGTAAGACCGAAGAACAAATGCGAACATGGAAAGAGAAATTGGAAAGCGGAAGCGTTTCCGGCGGTGTACAAAATAGAAGAGGAAAAGGGTTTCACATATGCGAAAAGAATGAACACGGAATGTCGGAATACATTTCGCAAAGAAATTGTTTGTTCAATTTTACAACAAATATCGTTCAGTTCGTTGTAGTAAAATGGTGATTTTTTTTCGTTGTTGTAATCCTTTTTTTTTTTTTTTTTTTTTACGCAAACACCTCGTACCTCGCAAGAATACCGTACGTGATGCAGGGAAATGGAAGTAATTTTTTTGAAATTAACCGCGCTCGAAAACGTATCGGTTATATTTTTTAATCACAGACCCGTGTTCACAAACATACTCCGAACAGCAGTGATCGATCCTCCGCATTGTATATACACACAGAGTGAATTCCTAACGACTGCATGGTACGTCAGAGCGAGGAATCGTAAAAAATGTAGACTCCGGTTCACCGCGACGTGTCTTAAATCTCAAAAATGTTGACCTTTCATTCGCGACGATTGGTAAACCTGTCAAACATCCTCTCTCTCGAATCACAGCGCATGCGCATTAAATCGTAAAAGACGACGAAGCGTGCAGTCGTTAGGAATTCACTCTACACACGACAAGCGTATAAAGTAGTTATAGCAACAGCCTGTCGATAAAAAAAAAAAGAAAAAATCACAAAATCGATATTAAAATTGGCTGTTCTTGCAGAGAATTTAAAATAATAATAATAATATTAACAATAATAATAAGAACAACTCGTATGTACCGTATCGGCACCCTTGTCATCATCTGTATAAATATTCCATGTAGGTAGACGCTTGCGCGTGTGTGTGTGTGTGTGTGTGTGTGTGTGTGTTTGCCACACACGAACGACGCGCGCCCATTTTCGTTTATAAACACAGAGGGACGAGCGCGGTGATTCGCGTCAGCCAAGTTAGCCAAAGGCTTTCGCCTACGTCAAAGTTTGGCTGGTTGGTTCTCCATGCATACAATATACCTAGGTGGAAAACATGCTCGTCTTATTTTTATACCATCGCGACGGCCGTTGCAGCCCTTTCGGTTTTTTGACGAGAATTTATCTCTCATTTCTTTTCGTCGGTGTCGGAGAAGAAACTTGTTCTCTTTTTTTTTTTTTTTTTTTTTTTTGGTTTGTTAATTTGGGTGGGAATTTTATTACGCCCCGATTTTTTTCGAATTTAAATTTCACCGTGATCGGGTTCTTGGAAAAAATTTAAAAAAATTTTCTATTTTGTAGACAATACGATCCATTCCGTCATTTGCTTCTTCGTTGTGAAAAATTCAACTTCGTCGTAAATGATTCATTCAATAGTTGTGTACTCGTGTATCACGTGATCGGCCATCCGTCTTCATCTATGTATGCGTATGATATATGCTTAATATGTTTGTACAACCGACTCGTAGTCGGTTGAAAATGTATAATCATTCATATTCAAAAGCCTAACTCGGATTTGGAGGGGACGGAAATCGACTGTCGCGTACATTGATGCGTATAAATGACACGTGAGAGGCACGTTGAGAAAAATTTCATTTGTTACGGTAACTAGAAGAACTCGGTGAAACAAGTGTCGTTAAAAAAAAACTGTTTGAATATTGTTGGAATTACGAAAAACGAGGTACTTTTTTTGCTAATTGCGACGCAAAATCAGTTTGTGAGGTTTGCTCTACTTTGTTAGTTAAACAAGGCTTTAACGTCAATTTATTGTTGCACGAGCGTTAAATTTTCGCAACAGTGACAAGAAAATATAGTAACAGTGATCGTAATGAGAAAGAACAGTAACGGATACCAGAGTTTCCGGTAACAGCTAGAAAACTAATTTTCATTTTCTACCTAGAACTATATTTTTCGATCGTGGTAAAAAAATGAAAATAGTTAAGGACTGAGCGGTAACCGGAACTAAAAATTTCTCTTAGTGTATCATAAATTCGAAACGAACATATCGGAAGAGTATTTTTACTATTTTGTGAAGACTTTTACCCTTCCAGGCCTTGTTACGTATAACAGGATTTTTGATCGTGCTGGACATGACCGAAATTTCAGGCCTTACTCAGCATTGAAAATATTATTTTTAATACAACACACGCTAAAAAACAAAAAAAAAAAAAAATGACATTACCGCGTTGAAAACTTGGGGCGGGGTCGAAATTCCGAATTTCAAAAATTCCCAAAGGGCCAAATTCCGAATTATTTAGTGGCGAAACTTGAAGTAAGGAAGTCGAATTTTTGAAAAAAACAACAGAGTTTCGAACGGTTGGAAACGCAAGATATCGAAAATTCGGGTTACGATGGAGAAAAAATCCGATTAAATAAAGTTTCGATACGGTAAAATTCCGAAAACCGAAATATACTCAGACGGTAAAAAAGTGAGAAAAACCGAAAATCGGAATAACCAGGATTCTAAACGTAAAAATATCGAAAATCCGAACCAAAGAAAGATCAAGGTGGTGAAATTTCACCGAGCCAGAAATTCACCGAGCTGAAAACCTTCGATCATTCCGAAACTCGATGTTTCAGATTAAATTTAGATAATCGGATTTTGGACGATTCGAAACTTTGTTGTTTCTTCAAAATAAAAATAAAAAATAAAACCAAAATAAATCGAAATTAGGCGCTTTCGAAACTTTTTAAATTCGGAACTTGAACCCTGCCCCATATACACATATATGTATACAACACAAGTATAATATAACCGCGTTGCAAACTTGCGCAAAGTGTACAACAAGTAATAAAAATAGATCGAACCTACCGCCGTGCATGACTGCCGTTTCTGCAGGTAAATTATGTACACGTACGTGCACATCCGATAACGTGTGTGTGTGTGTGTGATACGTAATGAAATTTCGATGATGGGAGAAGAAAGATGAGGAGGGAGGGGAACGAAGCCTTCGTAAGAAAGGGGGAAGTCAGTGTAGCGATATTAACAACATTAGGCACTTCGCTGACTGTAAAACCAACGGTCGAGTGAGCCGAATGACGTCACAGACACTATGTATACACATCGCTACGTCACGCCACCGCGATAAAACAAGAGACAAGACACAGAGCCACAGATTCGCTCAAGATTATATGTATATATATATATATATATATATATATATGTATGTATATACACACACGTATATGTGTATGTATTGACCCTTTATCGTGTCTCGATAGGAAGAAGCGTAATCAACCGACGGAGAGATTTTCAAACGGCATCGGGAAGATAACTCGACGTCGCAAAACTTCCATTTTTCTTCTTCTATTGTTCGCCATTTTCGACCGACTCGGAGAAAAATTTCTCTCTTTGCTCGTGTTACCGGCTTAGCTTATCTTTACTTTTTACCAATAGCAACAATTTGTAATCCTACGAGACGGGTGTAATGTGGAAATTAATTCTTTCGCTGTAACCAGAATGTGTTACTGTTCTTTTTGATCGCTTAAGTGAGAAAAATTTCATTTAGTAACTAGAAAAATTGGGTAAAACAGGTATCGTTAAAAAAAAAACTACGAAAAACGAGGTACGCCTAACCATTTTGATCCTTTTTTTTTTTTTTCGTAACTGCAACGCAAAATCCGTTTAATTAACGTCAATTTATTATTGCAGAGGCGTTAAATTTTCGCAATATTTACAAGAAAATGTAGTATCAATACCAACGACTATAATAAAAAAAAAAGAATAGTAACATTTGATGTTAGGGGCCGTCCATTAATCACGCGAGGCTTGAAGGGGGGGGGGTTGACAAAAATCACGAAATATCACAAGGGGGGGGGGGGGGGGGGGTTGACAAAAATCACGAAATATCACAAGGGGGGGGGGGGGGGGGGGGGTGTAATAAGATATCACGTGTATTTATTTTTTCATTATTAACCTTTCTATCTAGACATTTTTATCATGGTCCTTAATATCAGAATAAGATAAGATTATATTTTATATCTGTACTTAGGATAATATTCTAAGATATTCTGAAAAATTTTAGATTTTTTTTAGTTACTAAAAATACACGTGATGTTGGGTGGGGGGTGGGGGGTAGTCTTAAACCTCACCACGTATCACCAAGGGGGAGGGAGGGTTGAAAAATGTTTAAAAAAAGATCACGTGATTAATGGACGGCCCCTTACTATATTTTCTGGATACAGTTGCAAAACTGGTTTTCAATTTTTAGCGATAACTGTTTTCAGTCGATTTTCGTATAAAATGAAAATAGCCAAGGACTGAAAATTTCCCTCGGCGCGCAAACGAACAAATTTTACCTCGTCCAGTGACCAGAAAATTTACTACAGGTACACGACTGTAATTTACCCAAATTTAATTGTTACCGGTAACGCGGACTTTTAAATGACAAAAAAAATTGCATTCTCACGATTATTGCAAAGACGTTCAGCAGCAGAATGACAAGAACGAGAAGCCGGATAAAAACGAAACGCGATTGACGCGTCACATTTGTGTTATTTGTAGAAGTAACCTTGCAGCATTTGTTCGGATTCAAAGTTGGGGGGGGGGGGGGGGGGGTTGGATTTTACAATTATACGTGCACGTATTTTCTTTTCTTCTTCTTATTTCAACTTTTCCTTAGAAAAAAAGTTCTTCAATCTTCCACGGATTCGGAAAATTGCATCGGGCGTATATTTTTTTTTATTTCATTCCGAACTGTAGGGCGTGTATATATATTTTGAAGAAAAAATTTATAACGCGTACCTTCGGCATACGTTTTTCACAATGAAATTACTTCTTGAATAAATATTTCAACCATTTTTAGGATCGGATGATATTTCGTTTGAGTGAGATGAAAAAAAAGGAAGAAAGAAACGCTGTGTCGTTCTATTTGGTCTAATGGTTTGTTTGTATGTACAAGCTTTAACTGTTGTTAAAAAAAAGAAACACCGTTACTGATAAAGGAATATAAAATAAAAAAAACAAAGACACTGCTATACGTACGTAAAAAGTTTTACGTTAAATAATCTTTCGACAGATTCCAACGGTGTGATATACCTATGTATGTACGTTTATTTACATTTCTAAAAAATGGACAGGACCTACGCGCAAGCATCTCTAGATTTTCTTCGCAAGAAATAAGATGGCTGTAAAAATTTCACCCCTCAATGTTAATGTTCAGTGGTTCCTTAACGCGATTTTTCATTTTCCATTCGATTAATACGGGAAAATAATTTTACCTTCGTTCCGAATTTTGTAGCCGAGTACCGAGGCAACGTGCATAAATGTCCGATCTGTATTTTTTGCAGGGAATCGAATGCTCCGCGAAAAAGGTGTTCTATAATTTTTCGTAAACTCAGCTCTTTCGAAAGTTATTCAAGTTTAATGTTGAAATCGTGTGAAAATTCACCTTTTTGCGAAACTACTAACCTTGCCACAAAATACTAGTGATTATTTGTTTATTTATTTATTTATTTTTTTTTTTTCAAAGCATTTCAAACGCTACGAAATCACGTCATTCGAACAGTTTTCAACTCGAACAGTTTTTTTTTTTTTCACGATACCTGTTTTACTCAATTTTTCTAGTTACCCGTAACAAATGAAATTTTTCTTTAGATTTTTCAGACATTGACGCGTTCTGCGACGATCGGACAGGCGCCAAGAGCGAATTGTCTCGTGAGAATAACAGAGCAGAAAATAGAACCGATATTTTGGCCCCATGCTCAAAGTCGCGGCTCTCGTACATACGGATCTGCCTATTTCAATTCCCGCGTATTATTAAAGCTCCCAAAAGATTTTCCAATCTTACATATACGTGTACGATCATCGCCGTACGATTTAACGTCTTTCAAATCACCGCCCGACGGTCATTAACTGTTTTTTATTTACTACCAACGTTTGTACAACACTGTCGGATATACACATATTGCATAACTTTGGGGTATCGTTTTACGAGCCCGAATTTTCGATCCATCGATATTTCCCTCTCCCTCTTCGACACTGAGAATAATTTCACTTGTCACGGTAACTAGAAAAATTGACTAAAACAGTTATCGTTAAAAAACACTGTTTCAATATCGTCGGAATTACGAAAAACGAGGTATTTTATCTACATAATATTCATATACTACACGATATTTTGTCGATTGTTGTAAAAAAAAAAAAAAAAAAAAAAAAAAATGAAAATAGTCAAGGACTCAGCGGTAACCGCAAATTATAAAATCTCTCTCAGCGCGAGGGCGACTTGACGAATATCAAAGAAAAATCCCGATGTCAAAAAAAAAAAAAAAATAACAATAACAACAATAACAACACAAGAATGGTTCTTCGGAAGAACGGGGAAATGGAAAATTTCTCCCAATCGATGAGTATAAACAATTTTCCCGCCGCACGGGTGTTTGCGTCGTTATACCGACCAATGCACGTATGTACGTGTATCGTTATACCGGACAACGTCGCTATTTTAATTCAAACTGTACGACCGGAAGTGGTTTAACGAACGAATTAACTCGCGTAGGTGTGGTGAGCGAGTAGATTCGTATAAAACTACCGGTCGTTTCAGGTACCGACCTGTGACGTGTGTATGAAATTCGCGATATTCGTACTAGTGGCTGATTGTTGTTGTTGTTATTATTATTAATATTATTATTATCATCATCATCATCATCATCATTGTTACTATAGTTATTCTTCTTACTGTTGTTATTGTTGTTGCTGTTATTGTTACAGGTGGATAGATATCGCAGCGTCGAACGACGCGTTCATTCAAAATGGATAGACGAATAACTCTACGTGTATAAAATAGACGCGATGATAATGCGATGATAAATAACTTCTCCCCCCTCCCCCCTCCCCCCCCCCCCCCCCCCGCTATGTTTTCATAATTTCAAATTTTTCCACAACAGATGCGCAATACCGCCTGGTTAGAAAATCGTGGAAAACGAACGTTAAAAAATTACATCCGTATGTTACAATTCGATTGTTCGAAAGGAAATCGTTGTAACAGGACGAGAGTACGATAGACTCTACACGGTAATTTTATTCATCGTTACACGCGCCGTGGAACAAGAATTCTCTAGACCATTGTTTTTTCTTTTCATTTTATTTTATTTATTTTTTTTTTCATTTTTTACTATTTTATTTTATTCTTCTTTTCACTCCTCTCTTTCGTCATAGTAAAATTAATCATCGTACACGGCATATTACGTGTGTTTTTTTTTTTTTTTTTTTTGCGTGGGTGCGTGTGTATTTGTAATCAATGCACGTATATACGCGTATATATTTAATATACACACACATATATAACGACAGGTATTACAATACATACGTCAATGTGTGATTAAATATTATTAAATACAAATAGCTTGAAACACATCACACATCATATTTGTTTACAACGTTCTAATATTACACACGTGTGTGTATGTACGTATGATTAGTGTATGTGTGTGTGTGTGTGTATATATATAATAGAATATAATAGAATATAATAATGTATTCACAGACAAATTAACTTATATATGTATATGTATATAGCATTTTAAAGTCAGATTCATAATTATAATTATAATATTCATGACTAAATATACATTGTATATATATATATATATATATATTACTAATTTTGTATGTTCTAAATTTAATTATCATATAATGACCCGTGTTTTCTCAAATTAATTTTAAATCATCTTTACCGCATATATATATATATGATATATAGAGTACGTTTATATCTATTGTTATTATTGTTGTTGTTGTTGTTGTTGTTGTTATCATTGTCATTATTATTACACGGATCAACCTATGGACAAATAGATATCATTATTATCATTATTATTATTATTATTATTATTATTATTATTATTATTATTATTATTATTATTATTAGTACTAGTACTAATACTACTACTACTACTGCTACTGCTACTGCTACTGCTATTCTCATCGTTAAATATGAATATCGTCATTATATTACCATGTTAACAGCAATGATCTGAACTATTACATTTATATGCATAGGTATTTTATTCGAGGGATTGGAGCGATAAGTCGAGTTGATTGTTTTTTTTTTTTTTTTTTTTTTTTATTTTCAATTTGCGTCCCATAAGTTGATTCGTTAATCAAGTATTCAATAAGTCAAATACACACGACATCTCGTGTGCGCCTATACATATACCCAAGTGTCATTTATTCCTCTGTACTTTTTCTTTTCTCTTCGTTTTTTAATCCCTTTCTTGTTTCTTTTTTTCTTTTTTTTTTTTTTTTTTTTTTGGCGCTCACTTTTCTTCCAAAATTCACCCGTCGACACTTAAATCTACATTGCAATCGCACGGCTTAAACATCGGATGACTAAAAGCTACCTAATTTTACAATAACTATTATTCATTCATATTACGACTTATCGATTTATAATACATACATAATATGTACCGATAACAATTTACAGGCTTTTGCAGTCAAAAAGGTTCGGAAGTATACGCGTTTGTTTACCTGTTTATAATTCATAAAAGTTTTCGGTAGGTTTCAAATTGATTCGAGTTGCGTATAATTAGAGGAAAGTGTTAGTTCGGAGAAAACGAAGAGGTTGCGATATAAAAATAGAAAGCAAAACGCGAACAAGATGTAATCTCGGACGATCTGGATGAATTACGGCGGCAAAAAGATAAACCGCGTTCCTTTCAACGTAGTTACTGTAATAATATGTCTTGGCATACATCGTCCGGAGATTATCTTTCCGCAAGCATATGCCGCATCCCGATGGAATTTTAAAACAAATTCTTCAAATCCCGCAACCGCGGTAAATGGCGTCAACTCACACGCGGTTAACCCTTTGAGTCACAGTGGTTAGCATTCTTATCACATATTTTATATCAATTTCTTGTATATTTAGACAACTTCTCAACATTTTTCCCTACGATTTTTTGCCATTTCCGATGGTATTATACCAAGAAATTTTCAATACTCGATAGTAATTGTATCGTTAGAAGAAACAAATTGATGGAAGAAAAATCGTGAAAATTGAAGGAATAATTCATGTCCGAGAAAGTTACCGATCTGCACATGAATTACAAGTTTTTTTGGGGTCGTTGGTTACGAATCTGAAATCGTGTTTCAAAAATTCAACATGGCGGATCCAATACGGCCGACGAAGATTTGAAATTTAATCGAATCCGATGAAAAAAACTCTGTCCGTGAGTTTCAGGGATCGCCGATTACGAATCTGAATTCAGATTTTAAAAATTCACTACGGCAAATCCGATCAGCGACCCCAAAATCCACCGCGCAGAACTTTTCGACTGGATTAGATCAAATTTGAAATTTTCGTCCACCATATTGAATCCGCCATGTCGAATTTTAAAAATACGATTTCAGATTTTCAATCGGCGGTTCTAAAAATCATCGAATACTCTCTTACTCTTATTGTAAAAATTGACTCAGCACAAAACGTAAGTAATCATCCGTTGTGAGATGAAAGAAAAACCCGCCTGTACGTAGACACTTACACCTCGTGAGAAGAAGGAGAGAAGAAATTCGGAATGATGGAAGAATGCGAGAGGGAGGAGAGGAAAGAGAAGAAAATGTGAAAAAAAAGGAAAGAAGAAAGAAAAAAAACAAAAAAAAAAAAAAAAAAAACAAAATGAAAACATAGAAAACAAAAACGGACACGAAAAGAGAATAATATTTCTTTAGCGGACGATTGATTGCAGGCACAGGAACTTATACGACGCAAGTTTGAAAAGAGGCTTCTCATCGACAGGCTGCATTGTACATTTATGCAATTGTTTATACAGCTGCAGAGGAATAGGATCATTTATTCCATCAAACAGATGCTTGGAAAGTTAAGATTTTATTTCAAAGATTGTGCAACGCGCGCGCGCGCGCAAAGTGTAATCAAATTTCCGAACGCGGTGCGGTAAAACAACGTTCGCGCATGCGCACGATCGAGGCTTACGATTTTGTACACCGGTTTTAATTTCTTCGTTACGCATGCGCGCGTTCGAACAACTCAACTTTGCGCACCGTGTCGTTCGGTGTAAGCAGCGGAATTGGTAAGAAGTAGACAACGCGCACTGCGTTGAAAACTTTTACCCAGTTTTGAGCTGACGTAAGAAAAATTGTCTGTATGCGATTTAACGGGTCTCTTGCGTTGAAAAAAAAAAAAACAAAAAAAAATTGAAATTATCGCTGGGAAAAATTAAAGAAAAAAAAAAAAAAAAAAAAACGGAGAAGGTCGGCGATTTTAACCTAAAAACCTCCGTGCTACAAACGTACTCCGCAAATTCGCAAAACACGCATCTGAAGCGAATGAAAACCGAGTGATTATTCCTTTTCCAAACTGTTTCGCGCGCTGTCGTGTCGGTCTTGTCTTCGTTACTTCTCGGATCAAACTCGCCTACAGGGGTGTTTTTGAAAAAAAAAAAATTATCGCTTGTCGAACGTCGGGATGAGGGAAATCTCAATCGTGCGATTACGTAGGAACTCTTTTTCCCACTTTTCGCAACTGTAACGCAACACGCTACGGTATTTTTATTTCATTTATTACTACGATCTGTTGTTTTTTCATTCTTTTAAACTTCGTTCACAATCGAACATTGAATTAGTGAAAATCCGCGAGCCTCAAAATCTCACGAAAATTCGTAAAATAATAATAATAACAATAACACGTATATGCGAGGCGTTATACGCGAGAGACTTTGTATTACCGTACCGTATACGCTATTTTGAGCCTATGTATACAGAGTGTAATAGGTAGGTACAGATAGACATATAGCGTGTGTATGCGATGTGCGCCTGTGTATATATATATATATATATATATATAAATAAAATTTATATATGTACTCGTGGAGTAGTTTAATCCGTGATTTATTCATTCGGTGATTCGTTTCTTTTACGATCTAAACACGCGATATCGCTCACGCGGTGAATCAAGTACAGAGTTGCAGTTGTATTATACGCGTACAAGAATACGTACGTATATATATATGTATATAATGTATATATGTATATGTAAAAGTCGCGATCGTATATACACTGTAAATTGAATTAATTTCTGTTCGGATCAGGCGATGCGGTTCCCCGTTATCTCGCTTTGGTTTCTTCTATTTTTATTTATTTGTATACTTGTTATTTTTCCATTTTTCCATGTTTTTTTTTTTTTCTTTTTTTTTTCTTCTTACACACACACACACACACACATGCGAATATTTAAAATATTATAACATTATATTATACGCGTTCAAGCCAATCCCCGTAAAATACACTAATAAGTTAACAAAGACTGTCGAAAGATTGGAAGATTTATCAATTTTGTTAATTGTTAAGGATTACAATGCGAGCCAAAAAAAAGAAAATGCATTGATAGAAAAACGATAGACGAGTCATATTTTTTTTTTTTCTCTCTTAGTCAAATACTTTTCGAATTCTCGAAGTCTTTGAGTAAAGATTACGTACGCGTATCGCAATGCTTGCGTGTCAATTTTTTTTTTTTTTTTTTTTTTGTTTTTCATTTTGTATAACTATCTTACAACTTCGAAGCCTGCAGCAGGAGTCAATTATTGCGCGTTACTAAAATTTCTATATACCTAACTGTATAATAACGATCGCGTTAATTATCGTTACAATTACAATTATCACCTAAACACGAAAAAAAAAAAAAAAAAAAAATCTCGTATTGTAATATTATCCGCATTATACGCGCATACACGCATTATAATATATTAATAAATATTACGTTACGCACCGACGTGCAACGGTTGTACTGTAATAACAATGACAACAACAACAATAATAATAATAATAATAATCTTAAACCGACGGCACGCGACGAAAATACCGAAAATACCCCAATTGCCGGAATATGATTTAAAAAAAAAAATAAAAAAAGAGACTCGAATATTTTCCAAGTTTATCGACGAGTTTAAGCGAGTCGAAATCGGCGAATCACGGAGATGGTCATCTGGAAGCTGCTGATTCGTTACATTTCGCATATCTCGGGCGTTATTTGCGACGAACAAGCCGCGTGATTCAAAGCTAAGAAAATTAAAAACAACAACATTGTGCCTTAATTGTCTATTCGATAATTCGTCGCTGTGCAAGGTTTTCATTTTATTTATTTATTTATTTATTTTTTAAATTTTTTATCGTCAACGTAGCTCGTAATCGTTATCAGTTGTGTATTTAATCCTGTTTATATGCATGTATGTATGTGTATGCGTGTGTGGGTATATATTATATATTTATACGTATATTTGTACGCTTCGTGTAACGTATTGCTGATTCAATGGTCCATGTTTGTCTAATTCTATCGTAAAAACATGGCAATATACAATAACTATTATATTAAGTAAGATAATATATGCATATATATATATATATATATATATATATATATGTATATTAGTATATACTTATATATATATATATATTGCAGAACGGGAAGCGAATCGCCGATTGCGTTGACAATAACGATAATACTTGGTGTTTAATTCAGTGTACGCGAAACGTCGTTATTTCACGATTTCAAAAATGAAACAATGTATTGAAAAAAAAAAAAAAAAAAAACCCGAGGGTCGAAATGAGCGTAGATGCGGAAATTTTTACGAAGCCCAATGCGAACGTTTCATAAATCCATTGTTATAATTATAATCGTTCGATATAATTTCCATTCCGACGACGTTGATTTAATTACTCGTTCGGTCTGCCTAGAGAGGAGAGGATATAATTATTTAAAAAAACAAACAAACAGTAAACGACAAACAATTTACAACCCGCGTACAATGTGATGTATAATCATAGAAAAACGAATTTTAACAAAACTTCCCGATTCAAAATCGAGTTTCAGAATCTCTGTTCGTTGAGCAAATTTTTTTTTCTTACCATCTACCCAGGCTTGCCTTTTCCACCTTTTTATTTTCACCCTCGCTAAAAAAAACAATAATAATAATAATAATAATAATAATAATAATAACAATATCAATGTGAATGATAATGAAACGTTGAACAGAGATTGAATGTTGTTTTTAATCATCCTTTTTGTTTTTCTGGTTAATACAAATATCCCGGAAATACTCTTTCAAATCATATACATACGTATTTCTAATAATAATAAATATACAATTATACAGATACAATAAATTTGTATATTACCCATACGTAACGTATTGGTATTTAATTATTGTACGTACTTGATATTACATTTCAACTATACATATGAATCAATTGTTACGCGATTATTGAAAACTTTGAAGCTGTAATTAAGATACGCGATAAGATACTAACAATAATAGTCATAATAACAACATTGTGTTTTGGTGATTATTATTATTATTATTACATTAATATGTATAATTATTATACCCGTACGTATGCTGCATCACCATCTCTCTCTCTCTCTCTCTCTCTCTCTCTCTCTCTCTCTCTGTCCGTCCGTGTTTGTCCTGTATACGCAATTTATTGTTTACAATATCCAAGTTTTATATTATAACAAAGTATCACCGAGTAATCGAGTATAAATCAACGACAATCCATAACTGATCGATTGATTAATTCGCACCGTACATAGTCTGCTTTTTTTTTTTTTCTTAGCCTTTTTATTTATTTATTTTTTATTCGTTTTCCCTTCTCATCAACGAATACACCATACGCGGTAATATAATCGGGATCTATGGAACTAAATACAGATATGGATACGTAAACGTGTTATCAATGAAAAGTTTTACTTTTAATCAATAATAATTAATAATAATGAATATAATTCTAAACATTACTACAAAATGTATACCAACTCCTTAATAATATATATATTGATATGCGTGCCTATAACGCGTTCACGACAAAGGATGCCACAAATTTTTTTTCGTTCAGCTTCCTTCACATTGTTGCAACAGTTTGTTTGTTTGTTTGTTGTTGTTTTTTTTTTTTTTTTCTCTTAACCCTTTTTCCTTGCATCCCGTCAAAACGAATCAATTTTTACGTGATCTATTTCGGCCAGGATTTTTATTATTATCGTTATCATTATTGTTGTTATTATTACTATTACTACAGTAATATGCACAATGTGTTACGTTGTTGTTATCATTGCACGTATACACCGTATTTCGTAGCAATCGGACATGATAATATTTATGCGTAGGTACACGCTACGACGTCTACTTAAAAGCTGAACACTTTTTCAAGCGTTTTTTTTTTTGTTTTTTTTTTTGTTTTTATTCTTTACTTCGCTCTATATAAAATTAACACCGGGATTTGCTATTTACAATGTTTGATATACACATATGTGTATATACGTATACATCTATCTATAATAGGATATTACGACGCCGCAATTGGAATTATTCCGTAACGATATAGTCCGACACACGTCAGGTTACCGAACTGTGTAAGAACAATCCCGCGTCCGTTTTTACACACGTTTTCTCGTTCTCGGTCGCTGTGGTGGCAATTCTTTATTTGAAAAAAAAAAAAAAAAAATTTCTTTCCTCTCTTACCGACGGAGCACATCACCGTTACGCGGTCTGATTATTCCACCCGCGTGTGAAAACAAATGCACACACGGTTAATCAGGGCTAATTGTAAAAGATATTAATATCATGTAAATAACGAGATGCTGAAAGTATGGCGATCACATACATATGTGTATATATGTATTTATTTGTTTAAAACAAATTGTCACCATTCGTACAGGGATCGGTGAAATTACAAACAAGTATGAGTTCATATTCAAGTGAATAATGCTGCAACGCTATTTGAGTCTTTTGAAATCTATCGATCGTTCGTCTCTCGTCATAGTTAATTATTTATTCATAATGTATATTGTAAATCGTACCTTAAAACTCCGTCTGTCCTTCCTTGCTTTGAATGTATAATTGCCTGGTGATCAGATGCGCGTAACGATAATATATATGTATCAAAAAAAAAAAAAGAAAAAAAAACAATGTACACAATATGAAAAAAAAAAAACCGCAACTAATTAGATCGTTTTTCAACGCTTTTCGATTAAACGAATATAAATCGATGCAAATACGGTGGATTGAATTAGTTTCAACAATACAACGTCACCCGTGTCAAGGTCGATTTACGTAAGTGAAAAAAGAAAAAAAAAAAAAATTGGATTGCCTTCTAACGCGAAGAATCCATTTTAAGAATACGAAAATTCCGTTCATTGAATTTTTTTCACGCAATAGTCGATTAAATTTCTCATTGAGATCGAAAATTCTCGGTTGTATTTTTGAGCAAAAAAAAAATAAAGCCCGATATTTATTCGAGCTTCGCAAGAAGACGCTGTGAAGGAAATTTTGTTAAATTGATGTGAACGAAAGTTTGCCGGTAACAACAAACGTTTATAACCGAAAGGATATTTCTTCATTCAATCATTGTTGCAAGAACTTGGTGCTTTATTAATTTATTTATTTTACCGATCTCGTCAACTTTTCATCTCAGGTGACCAGATATAAAAAAATTTCAAATCTTTAATAAATACCCAAACACGAACTTGAGAAATAGGCAAAAAGCTGTAAAAGAAAACGCTAGCAATAGTTATGTTAGATACATATCGTGGAAGATTGAAATTGGACGAAAAAAAAAAAATCAGATCGATAACCCGTCAGCTTAACGTGGAATGCCCCATACATAAGTATATACAGGGCGTTCCATGCCAACCCTACCTTTGTCAGACCTCTTTGATTTGGCTCGCAATTTTTTTTTTATATGATTGTTTTAACACTCGATCGCACTTTTTTTTGAAATTACTAGCCGGAAAAGATTTTGTTATCCGACACATGATTTTGCACAATTATTTCAGATTGTGTCTATCGATATATTAGTGTAAAAAAATTATAGATAATTCAAATGGTTGTCAAAAATTTCGAAAAAAAAATACCGATTACCTTCGAAAAATGAAGAAATCCTACAAAAAAATCGCGAGCCAAATCAGAGATGTCAAGGGTCATACCCAGGTTGAGTTGGCATGGAATGATCCATACATAAAATTTATAAAATACGATAAACAATCACAAACCATTGCGAAATCGGTAGGGTATGTACATGCAAGCTTTAACACTAGCACATAACGCGTCAAACAATAGAAAATATACTATATTAGAGGCACATATGGTGCATTCCGTGCCAACTCAACTAACGTCGGACGCCCGACATTTTTTTTTTTTCACATTTTTATCAGATTGTTTTTCAATAAATTTATTTCACCTACGATTTTTCTTAAAAACCAACATGTCTTGGCCGTAATTTAAAAATCAGCTTTTCAAAAATCATCGGTAAAACAAAAATTCACTGAACGATAATTTGAAAAAATTCATTGTACTGTTTTCGAGTTCGGACAACAAAGTCTATAAAAAAAATTTTCAACAAAATCAAAAACAGACAGGATCCAGCCTTGATTTAGTTCACGTAGAATGTCCCATATGCAGTGTAATAATAATTTGCTGCGACGAATTTGACAAAAGAATAATAATAATTAAAAAAAAAAACATATTTATGTTGTTTTGTTCCGTGAAGCGAGATTTTTCGTTCGTTTTTTTTTTTTTTTTTTTGGTTTAATTCGACCTTAGAGAATTACACGCTTACATATTGATGCTTAATTTATATTCACAAGCTACGCGGTTTGTATTATTACTATTATTATTATCATTATTGTTATTATTATTACTATTATTATTATTAAACCTGCAAAGCTCGACATGGAATAATCAGGCTAATTCGGCTCGGCCATGATGCTCGTAATTTCGTCTGTTTACGGAACATTAAATGAAGCGTGCGAGAAAAAAAAAACAGAGAGAGAAAGAGAGAGAGAGAGAGAGAGAGTGAGAGAGAAATATATTGTTTTCATCGATTCAAGGACCGTCGTTCGTAATTACACGACGGCCAACGACTTGTTATGATTTTCGAAATAATATTACGAAGCGACTAAGAAAATCCCCGGAGAGACTGATCGCATAACAGATACCCGTTACTCGAAACAATGCGACGAATCTTGGTTATCTTAACTTTCGAGCAACTTTGTTTTATTTTGCGATACGGGTGCGAAATTTTTCTCATCGTCGAACAAATCGTTCAAGGAATTCAAAAAGTCGATACAGGTAGATGGTTGATTAGTTTCAAATGATGTAAGACGAAAATGATAGAAAATAAAGAAACAATGATTTCGTAAGAAGAAAAGAGAAGAAGAAAAAAAACAAACTCCTCTCGTTACTGTAATATAAAATATGTGTAATTATTGCGAAACTTACGTACGTACCTTGTATGGTTATTTTACACAACTAATTACAATTCAATACGTTTCTTTGCTTTTCTTTGCTTTCCCTTTTTCATTGAATCAACACTTGTCATCGTTTTTTTTTTCTTTATCGAGGGCAAGAAAATTGCAAAACTGCGAAAGAAAAGATCGAAGAAATAATAGTGAAAGGAAAAAAAAAAAAAAAACGTTGAAACTTTCCTCACCTTTGTATAGAAAATCGAAAAATTTTCATCCCCCGTGTGTCGATATATATATATATATATAATATTACAATGGGGTGGAAATATTTTCACAAGTCAATTCTTTTTTTACGTTATACCGAATTGCATTCCTCCTCATACCGAGGAGGGAGATGAAAAAAATGATATAAGATTCTCGAGAGGCGCGGATCGAGTAAAAGTTTAATTTCACGCCTGCATTAATAATTTTATATACATACCCATGTGTATGTACATGCATAAATGAATATATTTATTCAGTGACATATACCGGTTTTTTTTTTTTTTTTTTTTTAACCGTACTTTTATAACTCGTCAACGCATTAGTGTACCGGTAAGAACAGAACGAATGTATTTGTAGGGAATTGAACGGTCTACAAAAAATGTCTGTTATCATTCTACGAGAAATCTACTCTTTCGAAAGTTGTAACTTAAGGTCAAAAGTCAGCAAAGAAATTTGACGAGTTATAAAATTCTAGGATTTAAACAAAAAAAAAAAAAAATATACCATGTTATTTGAATGGAAAATGAAAAATCGCTACGAGGCACCTGTAAATATCAATATTAAGAACTGAAACTTGGTATAAGCATTTTTTTTTACGTCGTTCGAAGAAACAATATTTTCACGTTGTAATTTGAAAAGGAAAAATGGTCGATTTCTTTTATTTTTATACAGTCCAACTTAGAAAACCTACACATAAATATCCGTGTACGCAGAGGTACATACCCGAGTAGATGATATCTTGCTTTATATATAGCGGGGTATATAAATTTTCTCTTCGCGATAATTATATGTATCTCAAACACGAGGAATCCGTGCAGCGATATGATAACGGATCGCAAGAGAGAGAAACACCGTTTGGGTACATACACGTACGTACGTGCAAGATATTGAAAAATATCGCGGGTAGTTATACGTATAACGTAACGCTCCAGATTCATCGTCGGCATATGTATACATACACATGCATGTATGTGTATTTGTGTACAACATATAACGGTAACAATTGTATACGCGTATCCGCGCGACGACAATGGAAAATCAATTGTACGATAGGACGAGAAGAGAGCAGAAAAAAAAACGAAGAAGAAATAGAAAAAAGGTAAATCAACGTCGTCGACAATAACACTGATCTTTACACTAAATGGATGGCTGACTTCTATGCTTCCAGCAGACCGCAGCTCGATATGCCGATTGGAATCCCCAAAATCCGACACTAGCGCCGCGATACCTGAAGTTAAACTAACGGGTCACGTGCTGGGTGATAGCCTATCGGTAAGAAGTTTAGTCACGTGGTGGAGCGTGGGAAAGTTTGAGCGCATGCGCATCGCGGAGAAAATAACGACGCGCGAGAACTCTGTCGTAGAAATTTGTCAACGACAACGGTAAATAGAAGGCAAAACACACCGAGTATACGTCGTTAAAAAGTACTAAAGCTTCGATGGTCCTGTGAGAAAACGTCATTGCGCAAAGATATTATTTACAACGCGTAATTTATTAACCAACAAACAGTAGGGATGGAAAATTCCGTTGCCATCTGATTGATAGGGACCGGAATTACCGAAATTATAAAAAAGAACAGACGATCGTTCAAAAGCGAGAAGTTTACGTGCCGTCGGTTCTGTCACTTCAACGCCGTGACATGCGCAGTAAGTCACGTGATTCGTTAGTTCCATTTAAGCTATCGAAGCGCCGGTGTCGATTTCGCCTGCTTTTAATCGACTCATTGTCAGACCGAGGACGCTAGTCGGCCATCCGGTTGGTACAGCGATCAGTGAACAATAACCATTAATCGACCAGGAATTAGACGAAACTGATTGCGGATTACGAGAAATAAAATGAAAACAAAAACATAAACGATACAACAACATTGCGAAAAAAATTTTTCAACGGGAATAATTATTGTATAATATTTCCGATGTTCGGATGAAAAACAATTAATTAATTAAAATAAAATAAAAAGGTGGGAATATTCTCAATTGCCGTAAAGAAAATTGATCTTGGGAGCAAAAATTTTTTTTATTCCAATTCTTCACATTGAGTGACATGCGTTGTTGATTAGAAAGATAAGAGACGAAAATTCAGTAAAAGATAAAAATAAAACAACGGGATAGAATCGTCACTGCGTGAATAATATAATAATAATATATATATATATACATGTATATGTACGGTTAAAAATAATATACAATTTTCAAAACAGAATTTATTTAAATTAATATTTACAAAAAAAAAAATATTCGTATTCACACATATATATAGATATGTATATATATATATATATATAGATATGAATAAGAACCGATCAAGTCATATGCAATAGTTATGATCGTATACATTTAATATCTATGATGGAGAAATAATACAATTTTCTACGTACTATTTTGTTGTTATCATTATTATCATTACTATTATTATTATTATTATTATCATACCGACAAATATCTGCCTATGACGTAACGATAGAGGATCAGCTATAATATTCGACTATAACTGCGGTATATTACATGTATGAATAGCCTATATATTTATATGCGTATGTATGTATAATATAACATAATATGTTTATGTAAATTGAAGTAATCACAAGAAAACTGTAATCTTTCACATCTATTTATCTATCTATCGATCTATCTATCTATCTCTATCTCTATCTCTATCTCTCTATCTCTCTCTCTCTCTCTCTCTCTCTCTATTTTTCACCAACTCTTGTACCTGATATCTCGGTACAATTGAATCTCTGCAAGGTCGATAATTAATTGTCGTTCAAGTATTATTCTCTTCGTGTACGTGTTATACTTGCGCTATTTATCGACAGATATCGATGATTAAAGAACAATACACGTTGCGCACAATGATAATTAGCATCGGTCCCATGACTTTAACCGAGAAGGATAAAAGAATGAGGGAGAAGAGAGAAAAAAAAAAAAAAGACAAAACTAATCACTAATAACCGCAAGACGATTATATCATAAGATATTGTTCATGTATACTGTATAAATGTATAAATAATAATTATATTACAACTGATCCGTGACTTTGAATTTCATAATTGATTACAAATCATAAACCTAATTGCACGACAATTTATTATCGTGAGAAAAAATGCGGAGAGACAGAGAAAGAACGCGGCAACTTGAAGGAAGGATAAAAAAAGAAAAAAAAAAAAAAAAAACAACAAGATAATAGTAAACCCACATCAAAAACGAAATAGTATAATACATATATTAGAATATAATAATAGAAATAATTATATGACATCTTTCCAAGAAAGGTGTTCTAAAAAATAAATTACTTATGTTATAATACATAGTGTGTGTATGTGTGTATACATATATACGAAATATGTACACGGATGTCGTATGTTCAACTTACATACGCAGATCATTTCTTTCTTTTTCTTCTTATTTTGTTAGTTTTTCGCGAAGTTTACTTTTTTTATTTTTTTTTTTCTTTTTCTCGTCCCAACAAATATTGTCTACATCATTCCGTATCCAAATTATCGCAACTTCAAAATACAATAATATATTATATGAATAAATGGCGTTCTGCGCTTGCAAGTAAACGATAATTATGTGTATACATATGTGTGTGTATTAGATACATATACCTGGATCGAAATAATTTCAATTAATATATATAAGCGAGTGTGTGTATACGTCAGGACGATCTTTTGAAAGTTGAACATCAACCGCGCATGCGCCAAATAATTAAATCTCATAGGTCGGCGAAATCTTCCCGCAGCGATATTCTTTTCTGCGACGCAGGCGGGCCAACCTACGCAAAATGCGTACGTTTGAATTTTCAAAGAGCACGAGCATTAAATTCCGACCGTACTTCGAAGAATCGACTTTCCGACCCGACAACAAATGCTTTCCAAACCTTTCCGAGTCAATACCTCAACTATCCGAGATTCTAGCCTCGAAAATTCGTATCAACCACATCGCCGCCAGGAATAAAGTTTGACAGCTGAAAACTCGGGATGGCCAGCCTGCGCGAACGGCCGATAAAACTGGCGCATGCGCGGTTGATTTTCAAGCTTCGATAGATTCGTCGCGATATATGTGCGTGCGTGTGTAAATCCTGTATACTTTTTTTTGACTCGCATATTCGCTGTATGCAATATACATCTACCTATACGACGCACGTCCGGATGATCAATTATTTTGTTAATGCTATAAACTCGAGGTGTACTGCACGTGTGTGTACAACGTGTCTTTATACATACGTGTATAAAGGTATTATAGGCAGTTGGATACAAAGGTGTGCTTACTTGTTAACCGTTGTTACACAATAATCCCCGACACGTAACGTCATGGTTTTCTTTTTCTCTCTCTCTCTTTCTCTCTCTTTATTATCCCCTCGCGGTGATGAATTTTCCCTTTCGCCCTTTGGTGATGAAACGTCGACGGTCGAGCAATGCTTCGATTTTTACGTCGTTACTTTCAACCCCTTTTATATTTTTTATTCTTTTATTAATTTTTTTTTTCATTTCATTTTTCTTTATTCCCTTCGCAACTCAATGACAGGCAGATGCGTATAATCGATGTCCCGTATATTTTCAATTTCAAAATACTCGCTTGTAGCGTGATTGGAAAATTGGCAAAATTTAAGAAAGTAAAAAACAATTCAACACTTGTCGATGGATAATCGAGTGATATTGTAAATTTAATTACATTACACACCGGTACAAGTTGAACATAGATCGTAAAATGTCGTTACGTTTCGAGAAATTTAAAAATTCTGCTAAACCAACGAAAGTTGTCAACAAATGAAACGACAATGACGTGTCAAATCATCGATATCCGCACCATTCGATCAATTCCAGTGCATGTAAGCCAAGAGAGGAATAAAATTTAAAAAGAAAAAGTAAAAAAAAAAAAATAAACCACGATCTATGCGTGGAATAAAATTTTTCTCTGATCTCACTCGTCGCGTCGTTTCATTTTCTTTCCAACAAACCTGCTGCGTATACGTATTTAATAATAGCCGATAACGAATGCTTTACATGTACGTAAATACGTGTCGTGTGAAAAAAAAAAATATGTAACATACCGATTGGAATATAAGAGAGAAAGAGGAAGAAAAACAAAAAAAAAACAAAAAAAAAAAAACCATAATCAAATAATCGTACCTTTGAGAGACGGATAACCGGAGTTAATTCCGCGCGCACGTTACGTACAATATGACGTAAACGATAATCTTTTTCTCGCGTATAACACATGAATTACGCACGCGTGCAGAGTGTGCTGTTCGAGACTGGAAAAAAAGAAGAGATAAGGAAAACCTTAAAGAAAATAAAAAAATAAAAAAATAAAAAAAAATTCGTTTCACAGCAATTACGGTGTTAGGTACCAAGAAACTCGTTCCAGCCGACGACAGGTGGCATTTTGTATCACATGTTAAATATTTATGCCAAGTGTGCGCGTGTGCGTGTGTGCGTGTAGCCTCTATCGGTCCGCTGTGTGCGTCGAACGTACGTGTCATATATACGCGTGCGTAACAGCATGCATTGCATGTACGCACATCTTACGTAGGACAGAAACGCGCGCACACACACGCGCTCGTATCTTTTCTTTCTTTTCTTCCTTGTTTTTTTTTCCTTCTTCTTCTTCTTCTTTTTTTTTTTTTTCCCCCATTCTCAGTGTTATTTTTAGTGCGCGTTAATTAGCACCTTTCGATACCAATGACGTATTCACAGGCCGCCTTGTAAGCCATTCGCATATATTATTACCAAGAGACAATATCAAACAAAGTGAAACGAGTATGTACGGTTATACGTGTTAAGCATATAGGTATTCACGTGCACACTTGCGTGTATGTATATTATACGTAGGTGGGTTTCGTTATGCGAGCCTCGAGTGAGAAGCGAAATAAAAAAAAAAAAAAATACAAAAAAAAAATTTTTTTTTTTAAACAAACCGACTAAACTTCTTTTCACACGCTTATCGCGTGTGACAGTTTTTCGATGAGCAGAATAGAATGTACACGGAGTTGTGATAAATAACGGAGGAAAAGTGAAAACTGAAACAAAACAAAAAAAAAAAAAAATAGAAGTACTTGAAATAACGAAAAATAATACATACACATGCACGTACGGTTATATCCGACATAACATGAAATTTTTCTAAGAAAACTTCCGACAAAATATTTTATAGAAAGATTATGAGAATCTTTTTAAGAACAACAACAACAATCGAGAAATCTCTTGCAAGTTTCTGGCGCGAACGTTCTCAGCTTGCAGCGACCTTTTTTTTTGAAATATTTTTCAAATGTTTCTTTCCTTTCACGAAAGATTTCAGAAAGTTTTCTGAAATATTCATTGTTATGTGGGATTCGATCGATGATAATGCATCCTAATGTATTGTTGTATACAACTGTACAAGCGTTGACGAATAACGACGATGATTTCATTCTCAAAAACACAATTTACGATCGTTATCGAAAAATGCGTTGAAAGAATAACAAGTTTCGAACAATAATATTAAAAAGAGAAAGGGAAAATAATTGATGATGGAAGAATGGAGAGAGAATAGTAAGTGAAATAAAAAATAAACGAGAAAAAAAGAAACCCACTAAACAATGACACATTATTGTAATAAATATTATGTTACGTGATACGGAATTCTATCTTCTGCAACGCGATTGTTTTGATATGCGATAAAAAAAAAAAAAAAAAACATGATGCGAATCTTCGTGATCCGATGATTCTTTCTTTCGCGCACGATTTGGAACATCGAAATATTAATGATTACGATGAAAATATTAATAATTATAATTACAATAATAATAACAACAACAACAACAACAACAACAATAACAACAACAAACAACGAGAACAAAAGTAATTGATCGACGTAGCGAAGACGGTCTAGAATTTGGAGGATTGAGAGCAAAAAAAAAAAAAGGAGACAAAAATCGGTGGAATAAAGAACAGAGATATTTCTACATCAAAGTTTCAAAACTCCAAGGTGAATATAATCGCTATACATAAATAAGCAGATTATACGTTACGCCGCATGTTTGCATAGAATCTACTTTCCCGCCAGCTTTGTTTCAATTTTTGCCAACGCGTCGTTTTACTACGATACCAGACAGATTTCTTTTTTTCTTACGTTTTCTTTACGGCGATTCTATCCGTGCGTTATTGACACACGCGCACGGACACACGCACGCATACATATGCGTATAAATTTTTTTCCTCCCCTCGTTCTAAATCACATTTCGTTTTTATCAACTACGCGAAGTGACAATCGTAGTACGTACGTGTTACCACGCGAGATTGGCGAACACGCGCTGTAAGAATACTTTATTTGTACGATTACGAGTTGATGAATATAAGAGGAAGAAGAAAAAAAAAAAAAAGAGAGAGAGAGACGGAAAAAAAAGAAGAAGAAAAAATCACAAACGCGCACGCGCGTGTACGACGACATATTAAATAAATAAAATCAAACGAAGGATTGTTAAAAATATTTCTTACTCACTCTCTATCTCTTACTTTAGTTTCTCTTAAGAAATACGTGACAGTTTTTTTTTTTTTTTCCTTTTGTCGCAAAAACTACCAGCTGCCGAGATCGGGTCGCACGCGTTTCTTTCTGTGTTGTTGTTGTTTTTTTTTCTTGTCTAGTTTTTTTTTTTTGTTTTTTTTTTCCTTTCAACAAATTTCACTTTATTTCTAAAAACACATCGAGATTACTAACATTATAATACTATGGCAAAATAATAATAAACATAGTATTAATAATAATAATAATAATAATAATAATAATAATAATAATAAACGTAAAGCGTTTTAAAAGTTCTGTTTTCATCAGATAGAACAAGAATAATAATAATAACAGCAATAATAATAATAATAATATTAATAAGATGTATCATGTATCGGTATTATATAAGTGTAATAAATATTTAAATCCATACAAATTCATATGTGATATTATTTACTATATATGATATATAATATAATGTAATACGGATTCATAAGCAGCGCAATTGTTAACCCTCGGAAAAATCTCACGTCTTTTTCTTTTCTCTTATGTAATGATAATTAATTTTTTCATCGCTTCTCCCTCTTTTTCTCTATCTCTATCTCCATCTCTATCTCCATCTCTATCTCTTTCTCTCTCTCTCTCTCTCTCTCTCTCTCTCTTTCTCTCTCTCTCTCATTCTTCACCTTGTTTGTCGCAGAGATACATCGAAGATAAAAGTACGTACTATAATAATAATAAACCACATCGTGCATGTAGCGTTTAATAATAAAATACACGTTACACGCGAAGCGAAATTTTTCGACGTTGACAAACGGCGAAAAAATTCGTATTCTATTACAATTTTTCCATTTCGCGTTTTCTACTAATTTCATTATCGAAATTCGCGACAAAGTCCCGTCACCCCGGACACCGCGATAAATTGTTTAGAAAAAAAAAAAAAAAAACACAAGTCAAAGACGACGACGACGCCGTGACACAATTAACGGTAAACATTCCAACTTCGTTCTACGTTTTTGTTTGTTTGTTTCTTTCTTTTTTTTTCTTTTCTATTTATTTGCTTATTACTTTTTGTCTAAAAATTTTACGCCGCAGAAAACTCGCTCCAATTTCATAATAAAATTTACAAACTATCATAAATAATTTTCATAACAAGACGAATGAAGAAACACAACGTTGTAAAACAATGCAAAAATTTCTGGTGAAGGGGGGGGGTTAGCGGTAGATTATCAGTACACGACACGTCGGCAGGTGTCGTTGATTTGGCAGGCGGAGAGAAAGAACCGGGTCATTGCGGAATATTCCAATGGAAATTTCAAAGGTCCCTGGGATGCGTACGTAAGAGCGACGCCGACGACGTTACGCGCTCTTCTGCAATATAACGCCACCACCGCGTACGAAAACCGCTTTTACTATTAATGTCCCCCTGGGCTAGAAACACGAGAGCCCTGAGATCTCCGAGACGACTGGTTATAATAACGCCGTTTGAATATTCATAAACATTTTGCATACGTAGAACGAACTAGTTCGAATCCAACGTACTCTGCACAAGTGACGAACCTCGCTTCATTCGCTGTTCGCGAATTTACATTAACGCGAGAAAAAAAAAAAAAAGAAAACCGCGTCAGCGTTTCGGAGGACGTTCGTGTTAAAAGTACGGGGATTGCGTTGATGCGTCCGTCTGTAAAAATCTCACTTTCAAGGAAGCTGCTTGATATTTACTAGATGGTAGAAAAAACGAGGCTGAAGTTAGTAACGTTAACGTATCGAGAAGTTGAAACTAAGAAAAAAAAAAAAAAAAAAATCACTATTTCCCACCGTTAGGAAAACGACATTTTTTTTCTATAAGATGCACCGTTACAACAACGTAACAAACTTATTCCAAAAATAAGTCAAATTATGATCATGTTCGAGATGTCCTGAAATTTGCGCGCATTGTACTGATTCAAAAATGCAACGTTAATGTTAGACTACGTACGATACGTTTTGAAAACCATAAGAGCAGCTCCGCTGACTTACATGTCCCGAGGAACGAGTAACGGTAAATTCACTTAACATTTCACTGAGCGATCAACACACTTGTAACGATCGACGAATAACGATGAATACGAGAAAAGCGATGACAACGAAACCTCGACGATTCGCGTTCAAAATTCAATATCGTACTCTTTTTTTCATCAACGTTAGTTTCTCATACTCCGACTTGATGTGCGATTTCGATCCGACAACGAATATTGATTCAACCATCGGCTCAACGAATCCCTACAAGATTTTAAGATAATCAGAATTATTGTCACTGCAAAGTATACTTTATCCACACTTTTTCATCACTCCATGAAATATTTGCAAAACACGGATTCAAACGAGAACCGAATTCATGATCACAGTGTTATAATTTCGATATAAATATAACTGTGTCACGAGTATAGTTAGCTAACTTTTCGGTCAATGCGACCCCCCCCCCCGTAGACAAGGATAATAATAATAATGATAATCACCGACGCAGAGCAAGTCGTTTGGAATTCGCAATTCACAATCGGAGAATCATTGTTTTTTTTTTCACATGCGTAAAGAATATGTACATACGTATATAAAAATTATTACAACAATAATAAAAAGATGCGAATGAACAAAACGAAACGACAAAAAAAAAAAAGACGTTCGACGCTAAAAATACATAATAAGAATTGAGGGTGTTTCAACGCCGTCGTCGACGCGTTTACATCGGATAAAGATCTCCCTGCGGTGTGATAATAAAAGTTGACGACAAACACACGAGGAGAGAAAGAGAGAGAGGATGAAGGAAGAGGAGAAGAATGACGACTACGACTACGACAATGATGATGATGATGATGATGATGGTGATGGTGATGAAGATGATTATTATCATTCCTCGCCCGCAGCGACAACGCCGCTGAGAGAGTATAATAATATAGAAATGACCGTAAAAACTCATATAAGGATGTTTACTCGTATTAGCAGAGTGCCGCGTAGCAATACCGTTTATAGGCTAGAATGGCTAGATGAATCGAGACAGTTCGACACGATCTGTCCTATCATTTCTCATTACCTCCTCCGTAATCTCTACCGACCACCGCGAACATTCTCTTCGACTTACACGTGACAACATATTAGACTGACTTTAAAATTATAGGTACGCGTGTTTCGATTATCCCTTTTTTATCTCTCTTTCTCTCTTTCTCTTTCTCTCTCTCTTTCCCCTTTCGAAACTCTCTTAAAACATTTTTCTTAATTTACACTATATAACGGAAGGACAGACAGATCATCATGTTTGTTGAGATTATGTATCTCCAATTCGTTCATCCACACACACACACACTCTCTCTCTCTCTCTTTCTATAACACGCCCTAAAACAGAAAATAGAATCCTGTGTTTCTCTCTATGTATCTGCATTTCTACACACGTTCACACGGACACACACAAAAATTATATCTTGGATCGTTCATCCCGCGACGTTGCTGAACGTTTTTTTATTTATTTATTTTTTTTTCTGTTTCTTCTCCCTTTCTTTTTCTTTCTCCTATTTTTCCAGTACTCTTCACTATTCTTCGTCTTCTTCTTCTCCTTCTTCTCTGTCTTCTTCAACTTTTTCTCCCTCTTCTTCTTCTTCTTCTTCTTTTGATTCTTCTTCTTCTCTCAATCGAGGACAAATTATAAGGATTACACGTGATACCGAACGAGACGACGCGTCACACGGAACACGTATATTGCAGACACGGGGTATACGGATTATACGCGCGTATATGATATAATCCTGCATCGGTATTAGGACATGGTACGGCGTTCGAAACTTAGCACCGGTACCAGGTTTTTTTTTTTTTGTTATTCATTTTTATTAATTTTTTCCTTTCTCCCGTCATCCTCAATTTGAACCCCCGTAGCCGTGTAGCCGTAGCTGAAGGACGCGTTTCACGTTGCGTCCAGAAAAGTCATCATCGTCGTCATCATCGTCATGATCGTCGGCGACGACTGTTCGATTGTATACCGAACGCGACAACGCGATCCGTTGTTGCTGTTCTTGTTCTTGTTGTTGTTGTTCTTGTTGTTGTTGTTGTTGTTTATGTTGATCTTGATATTGTTCTTGTTGTGGTTGTTTTTGTTTTTGTAGTAATTGTTGTTGTCGTCGATCCAGTTGTTGTCGATCGCGCGATATGTTGCGACGACGTAACAGCCACGACCGGATGATCGTAAATTGGTTCAGATTAGCTTCGTCGCCTCAAAACTCGGCGAATTCCTTGGCGCATTTCTCCGTCGAGGAAATCCTGAGCGCCTCCTCCTCGTAGTCGTCGAAATTGCTCGTGTCACCGGGTCCCTTGCACCTCGGTATGAACGGTGCCTCGATCCTCTTTTGAAAAACAGCGATCCAATCGGTGCTCGAGAACCACTTGTGACCCTTGATGTCGTTCACCCCTGCCTTCAGGTTGCCGTACCGTTTCGTAAGGTCGACCTGAAGCAGGTTCCTCAGAAGGTCCTTAAGGTCGCTACCGAAGTGCGACGGGAACCTGACCTTGCCGCTGACTATCTTCTCGTATATCTGTATCGGCTGGTCGGCGAAGAATGGGGGATAACCGGCGGCCATTTCGTACACCAGGACACCCAGTGCCCACCAGTCTACCGCCTTGTTGTAACCCTTGCTGAGTATGATCTCCGGTGCCAGGTACTCCGGCGTTCCGCAGAGGGTCCACGTCCTGCCCTTGACCCTCTTGGCGAAGCCAAAGTCGGTGACCTTGAGGTAACCCTGGGAATCGATGAGGAGATTCTCGGGCTTAAGGTCCCTGTATATAAGGTCCAGGTAGTGAAGGTATTCGAAGGCGAGTACGATCTGGGCGGCGTAAAACCGCGAATGGGGTTCGGAGAACCTGCCGACCTTGCGTAGGTGACTGAACATCTCGCCGCCGGGTACGTACTCCAGTACCATGTAAAGGTTCGAGTTGTCCTTGAAGTGGAAGCGCAACGAGACCAGGAACGGGAAGCTGATAGCCTGCAGAATCCGTTTCTCGTTCAGGGTGTGCTCGACCTGCTTCAGCTTCACGACCTTCTGCTTGTCCAGTATCTTCATCGCGTAGTACTCCTTGGTGGGTTTATGCTGTACGATCATTACCCGTCCGAACGACCCGGTCCCGAGTGTTTTTATCCGTTCGAAATCATCGAGCCCGGCCGTGTTCGTTGGATTCTTCTTCCATTTCTCCTCGAAGTCCTCCTTCGCCTGATCGAGGAACTCCTTGACACTCTCGGCGGCGTCCACCTTCTTGTTTGCCGTTGCGGCGTTGTTACCCATCTTCGAAGAGCCGCCCGAGCCAGCCAGGGCTCCACGTATGTCGAATTTTTTCAAAATTTTGCAAGCTTTTATGAATCCGGTAAGACGGTTAATTTATCAAGCCAAACAACTGAGGCTTGATGTATCAACGCTGGGCTCCCGAATACTCGCGCTATCGCAACTTAACCGAGTAGGAACACCTCCCGGATCAATGTCTCTCTTTCTCTGTCTCTCTCTCTCACTCTACCGGCCCAGGCCCTTCCTTCGCCTCTGACGATAATGTTCTGACTCGATTCTTATCCCTTATCCGGACTTATTTTTATCCACGGTGTAATCTACTTAAATTTATTTGTATGTTTTCTTTTTTCTAAATTTGTTTATTTGTTTTGTCCTTCGATTCGCGTCTCTCTTTACTTTTTCTATTACTTAATCTGTCTTTCGTTTTTTCCTCGCACTTAATTAACACCCCACTGTTCACACCACCATCGATGCTCGATTTACGAAATGGGTCAACACTCCTCGTCCGTGGCTCGCGCCATCTTTCACCCCGCCGTCACCTTTCCACCACCACCACCGGCACCTCCAACGGAACCAGCACTACTGCTGCTGCCACTACCACCACTACTGCTGCCGCTGCTACTGCTGCTGCAGACAACTGCTACAACTACCACCACCACCACCACCACCACCACCACCACCACCCACCACCACCACCACCACCACCACCACCTCCACCACTACTGGTCACCACCCACCACAACTACCGCTGCAGGGGCGACGGTGAGTGAGGAACGTTTATTGAACAAAACACTGTTCCTGACTCGATGATCCTCCTCGGTGGCGTTGCGCAGTGTCACAGTAACAACTTTTCGATAACCAATATTTATTTTCTCCGACTCTCGGTCTGTACTTTATCCTCATATGTATATATCACAACAAGTTTTTCAGTGTCACCAATTGTTCGTCGCGTGCATCATTCGGTGTGTTCTCGCAAGCTTTTGGTATAATCGAGTCGTCGACACTTGTTCAGTATATATATATTTTTCCCACCGAAAATTGGTCGACTGTTTAGCGTACTTCTTCGCTCTTTCGTTACTCACGTCGTGCAGATATCGGCACAAGAGCGTACAACGTTCCGCTATAATCCACTACTGCCGGAGAACTTCGGACTAAAGGTCGTGTCGTTCGGTGTGTACAAAAGATGAAAGAGGCGAAACTCTGTCCGTATACACGCGTAGCTGTGTAAGTTTGTGTGTTAGAGAGGGAAAGAGAGACGGAGTGAACAAGTTGTGTTTCGACTAGTCGAGGCGGGGAAGAAGGGGGGGGGGAGAGAGAGAGAGAGAGAGAGAGAGAGAGAGAGAGAGAAAGAGCAAGAGAGAGCGACAGACAGAAATAATATTTCGGTGTACAGTTGTTCTTTTTATCCGTCGTCGAACCAACTCCGCTTCTCTCTAACTTTAGTCAGTATATTTCTCTCTCGTCTCACGATCCGGACGCCACAGCAGTAGTAAGTAGCATTTACGACCGTCGGTCCGTTCACTCGCGACGAGTGCCGATCGTCAACGCGAAACAGAGTACAGCACGAATATTACTCAGTCTCTTCGTATTATTCCTCTCGGTTACACCCGTTACATTTATCCCTCTCCTTTCAATCCGTTCGAATTATATTCAATAGATATGCATGTGCATGCATGTTGTATGTCGTGTGTATGTAGAATAAAATATATATCCGTCGAAACAGCGCACGAAGAATCCCTCCCCCCCCTTTTCCCTCCTTAGGAGAGTTATCAAAATCGTTCCCCTCCTCTCTTCTTTTCTCCTCTACGATATCTTCTCGCCGGTTTTGTACCCTCTGTTTTGTGTTGAGGGATTTTTATTTATTTATTTTATTTATTTATTTTTTTTTTTACTTCTTTCTTATTATTGTTATTATCCCCCTTATTTAAGATGGCGTCCGTCTCCGTATACGTGCGGCGGTTACGCGAAAGTCCGCCGATAATATTCCATCCTTTCACGGGGATTTTGCACGAACGCGAAAATGGTGGATTTAGAGGAGACGGAGGAGGAGGAGGAGGTCGAGAGAGAGCGGGCGAGCTGGTCCGCGCTGCTCCGTGTAAACCCGTATAGACCGTGAACACAAACTAGAGAAATACGGTTGTCGCGTTACGTCGTCCTCGTCGCCGACGCCGCCGCTCTCGCCGTCCTTGTCATTGCCGCCACCGCCGCCTCAGGGATGTCCGGAGGTTCACCGAACGACGTTGAGAATTCTAATCACCTCCGTCGTCCGCTAGATGGCGGGTCGAAACCCGGCGTCAGCGGGCCGGAGTGATCGGCTGGTGCCGCCACCTGCCGACGGCGTCGGTGAACCAAATCTCCCCTCCCGGCGCTATTTCCATCACGAGACCGGCGCGGACGGTGACTTTCCTTGCTTTACTTGTTATCATTATTTCCCCCCGCGACCTCCCTCTCCGCGCTCCTCGCTCCGATCTTTTTGTCTTCCTCCTTCCTCTTTTTTCTCACCGTTTACACCTGCCGCCGTCACAGTGTATGGATAAAAAGAGGTAGAGAAGTGTTTCGGGTATGTATATGTATGTATGTGTGTGTGTGTGTGTGTTGTGTGGTTGCTGGTGTGTGCAATATGCCCGAGAAACTGGTCGCGCGATCGGACGGTGTGTGATGATAACAATGATAATAACGACGATGATAAAAGCATAATCAAGAAAACCAAGATAAATTGGATAGATAATTTGAGAAAGAGAAAGAGCGGTGGACAGCGAAATATTGTGAGAAAGATTAACCTCCCTCGGTATCTTGTTAGTTACGTGAAATAATATTCGAAAAAAAAAAAATATATATATACATATATATATGTTGTATAATATGTATGAAACTTTGCACGTAACAACATGAAACATGCAATCCAAAAACTTTCACTACTTACAAGCTCTTTGCACGCTTAGTAACAATGAGATTAGGTATTATTCCTTATTTGTAATACATGTTGTAACGTTATACCAAATGAGGGAGAAAATAGAACTTATCGCGGGTTTTCCCGGCGAAATGCTCGGCATAAATTCATATCTGTAACGAATTAATTGTAAGGAAAGTAAAGAGTTAAATTTACGAGGCTGAAGTTATTAATGTAACGTTTAGTAACGGAACGTTAGGGAGAAAAAATCATTAAAGTGCAATTTCCGAATGACTTAGAAGGTGTCAACTTTTTGAAATATGTGCGTATGTTTTGTTTATCGTTGTTTACTAGATTTCAGATAATCCTAAATGTGCGAAGTAACGCGAGTTTTCCCAAACATTGCATAGTTACTGTAACGTTACTAACTTCATCCTCTTAAAAAATTTTAGTACAAGTCATCGCTGCGAAGAAAAATCTACTCGATTCATACCGCATATCTTAAACCCTGATTCGTATTTTCATGTTTACTATTTAGTTGAACTTCTGACTTGGTTTTCAATCAACGAAACGTCTGCAATGCATTTGTACATCGTTATTACATGTACAGATAATGTTATTCAAGACTTTCACTTTCAAAATAACCCACATGTATTCCTATATTATACCATCCTGTTTTTCATATCGTAAATTATCGTCTATTTTTAGGCAGGTCCAACAACGTTTTATTTACAAAACAACAACACGAACGTGATGTGTAACATCACGGTGGAAATTTTCAATTCTAAACATACCACCGCCAACTTGTTCATTTTTTTTTTCCTTCCAAATATACAATATAATTCCTTCGTAACGTATACCGTGTCGCGTATCCTTTCTTAAATTTACGGCAAATGAAATAAGAAAAATAAAACATGCACACGCACACACACACACACGCGCAAGTAGGTATATGCTTCATCTTTCATCTTCCGAATCATAAAACATAAATAAACTTCCGTTAAATATCTATCGTCCATCTCCAGCTGCGGTTGTGCCACAACCGTATCTAAATTTGACCCGCATTTGAGAATATTGAATTCATCAAATTTGCAATCATCGTTAAACTTACGCGCCATCGCTTTATCTCTGCGCCCTTGTTCGATCCCACTGCGCGAAACTTTCCCTGCGGATACAAAAATTTGTCTATTTCTCCAGATTTCACACATCATAAATATAAACGTGACGTGCACTGAATACACAATTATCCAAACTATTTCCATCTCCTTCAAAATTGACATTCCCCCATACGATTATTACAAAACCGTTATATCCATAGAACACAGCGAGTATGTAATGAGTTTCGCTTCCCAATGTTCGACACATGGCCAAACGAGGTCACGAATCAATTTTCCAACAGACGTTTAATGAGACAACAAAATGAGTAAAAAGAAACTGCGAAGTGGGGCAAAAAATAAAAAATAAAAATTTAAGAAGAAAAAAAAACAAAAAAAAAAACCCGCCGCTTACAGACACATACGCAAATAAAGAAGCATGGTGGTTACATCACGGTTGGGGTTGAGGGATAGCGGTATGTGTCGTGTTACGGCACGTTTATATTTAGCCGTTTCTTGTTTATTTTTCCTCTTTACCTTTACTTTCGATGAATATATCCCACTACCACCATCACGGCCATCAGCAGCAGAGGAGCAACAACGGCACTCGACTTATACACGCGTTATTACACGTGCATGTGGCTATACGTGCCTCTGTACGACAACTCTAGGCATAAGTATCGCATAAGCACAGTACCACCGAGTACATATTCATGTGTATAATATGCATAAAACTAATTCTTTTACTCCCAACACGGTTGTTCGTTTTTACGTAACGCAACAACTATATCCTCAATTTCTGACGTATTCTTGCCTTGCTTTATCTATTCATACTAGTTTCGCTGTAAAATGAACATTCACCCTCGAGAGAAGGAAGAATAAAAAAAAAAAAAAAAAAATGGAAATAAAAATGATAAAGACGATACCAATGACGTAGCCTCCTGCACCCTGAACCGTACGTATATCGAATGAACCTAGTCAGTGACCAGATAGCCAGTGTGTGCAACTGTGTGGCATGAGTGCAACACGTATTTACACCTACACGGTGTTCGTGAGTACGGAAGAATGGGCACAAGCGATTAAACCACATGTACACCATGAATGCGCATACGTAAGGTGTGCATAAAACCACCGTGTATCGGGTTATAGGTGGGAGGGTTAGTTGGGTTTATGGGGTAGCGGTGTATATTCACTCGTTCGTTATAATCCTTTGCCGATTAGCAAAGCTCGACGCTCTTTGTACGGGGTCCGGGGTGCACGCGATTCGCGGCTTCTCAAAACAGAGATAAAACGCCAATCGGGCAAGTTCCGTCAAGTCGAGGGGAGGCCGGGGAGGAAGGTAAATTAAACACAGGACTTTCTGGCTGACGGCGCGCCGGTTTCGGTCTCTTCGTTCACACATCCTCACGTATATTCTACACGCTACACGTGCGGCGCTCGTGTGCGAGCAAAGGTTATAGAGAAAGAGAGAAAGAGAATTAGAAAGAGAGAGAGAGAGAGAGAGAGAGAGAGAAAAGTAGGGTTTGCTTGGTCGATTCCCATCTCTTTCTCTCTCTCTCTCTCTCTCTCTCTCGTTTTTCCTTTTTCTCCTCTTCCCTACTTCACTCTGTGACGATAGAGGGAAACGGAACGCGGATGCGCGCGCATCGAGCTGCGTTGCTTTCGTGTCGCTCTTTTTGCGCTCCTCGGCGCACAGCCAGGATCGCATCAACGCGGCTTTCGGTCTATCGATTCCAAAGGGTCGAAGGGCCACGGGGGTTGACGCTGGTGGTTGGGTGCAGTGACAGCTGTGCCGCCAATTTGCCAAAGGATTTCTTACTTTTTTTTCTTTCATGTGTGCGATTTTTTATTTATTTTTTTTTTTTTTATTACCATCCCTTCATCCCTCTTCCGATATACGATCCTGTGAGCTGAGAATTTTCACGGGACTTCAACGAGATTGAAAAAAAATAAATAAAATAAATACACTCACACCGAATGAGGAAAAAGGAAGTTGGTACTACTCGGAGAATTCCAGAGAGTCTTTTCGGGAAGAAATTGATCAAACAGCTAATTTGAAGGTTTCTTTGTTTTCAAAACAAGAAAAAAAAAACATTTGTTTCTTACAACATAAAAGATAGGATTATTATTAACTCAACATCACGTTCATGGTTAATATATATATATGTCTGAATTTAGACCGTCTCGAATTTATTCAAGAATCGAGTCTGAAACAGACAAAAAGAAACTAAAACATGCACACAGGGAAAAAAAAATCAACAGCGACACCGGCAGCGAACGCAAATTAAGCGGTAATTTTTTCTCATCATAAAAATTGAAGAAGAAAAAAACCAACAAACAAAGTAAAACAAAGTTAATCCGCATGCGTGTGTACATGTGTAAATATGATGCATAACTAGATGGTATCTGGGTAGTTAGAAGAGGCTGTTGTTGTAAGATAGAAGATATAACTTGATCGATCGTACACTTACAATTAATTATAGCGCACGATAAATCTCGAGTATGCGCCTAGATAGGAGTGTTTGTCTATATTGCCGTTACACGTTTAGCATTTTTATAAGTAATTCGAAGAATTCGCTGTTATTTGTAATACATACGAGGGGGGGGGGGGGGGGGGAACACTTCGAAATAACGGTGGTACGTGAATAAAAAATGAGCTGACGATTCAACGCGTAGGTGTGAAAAATTCAAAAATCATACGTTCCCCGAGCGTTGATAATTATTTCACGTCGCGTGTAAACCGCAAGAGCATTAAAACTATTTGATAATTTTTTTGCGGTCGTCTTACGATTGTTGGGATCATTTAATTAAATTACGGTTTTTCCAGAGAATCTGATTATTTTCAACAACGGAGACTGTGGTTTCCGTAGGACTGCACATGTGTGGAATAATAAGTTCATAAAACTGAAATTAAGTGAGTATCTACAACTGCATTGTTAAAGTAACAGGGCAATGTCTGAGTTGACTTAATTTCGTCTATTGGAGTGAACAGAGGTTTGTTGCAGCCACGTTACAGCTGTTTGAGATGGGAATAATAATTGAATTCCATACAGACTGAAGACCTCGATTCAAACTCATTTTCATTATCGACGATTGTGGTCTTCGATCGATTACATCGGTCAATACGAATTTTAAGTCTGTGTTTTAGATGCTAAATTTTCATTTCTTCCACTTAAATAATGAAAGAAAAAATAGATTTATTCGATGAAGTTTGCTTTTTCTTTCAACGTGCCGTTGCCTGATGCTTATACTATACGTATAGAATCAAAATTTATTCATTTGAATATAAACTCATCAAAATTTTGTACACAGAAATTTATAATTTCTAGCAAAACGAATCGGTCCTTGTTACATGCATTCTAGATTCAAATGTTGGTCTCATATTCGATTTTCAAAATCTATTTAAATCTGGAAAAGAGAACGCCTCTGCTTCAAGAATAGAACGAAATTGACCCAACGACCGAATTATTTTTCTGACATTGTTACGTCACGTAATTTTTCAATTTACCGTGCTGGATTTTCAAACTAAAACAAACGCGTAAACTTACGGAACAAAAATAAAATAAATGTATAAAGGGTCAGAGAATAACAAAGAAAATTTAATTACAACGTTGCCGATGTAATTTAGATGTGTATGAACGAGAGGCGAATAAATGTGGGATATGCAGTTGTGGTAACGCACAGCTGCTAGAAAGAGATATGATATCTACGATGAATAGGCAGGGATCGGAGTAAAGGATTGTGGCGGGAAGGTGAAACGTGATTCAATTTAGCTTTGCACCATTCGGAGTTCACGTCGCGTAAAGTAAAAGGATTTTAAATCCTTGCTATATTAAATAGAATTTTTCAAAGAAACTTGTGCGGAAAATAAGCAGATAGTCCGAAATTACAATTATACAAATTTGCAATTCGTTTGCTGCAAAACTTTCGTTTGGGACAATTGTCTTCCCGCGTACAATTTTTTCGCTTCGATTTTCAACGATTCGTTCAAATCGCTATCTTCCTACTCCACGCTTCGCAATTTACATGAGTAAAATTCCTCAATTCTTTCCCTCGCAGCTTATCAGAAAGTTTCAGCTGCACCAGCGTTTTCAACACAGGCCCGTATTTACGCCTAGGCTAACAACGAACAGACCGGTTTGTCCCCGTTAATTATTATCATTTTATTTTTATTTGATACTTGGATTTGGTTTTTTCTTCCATCAGTTTTCCTTGAATTATAAAAGCGAGTACCTTCCCCGATTTTTTCAAAACTTTCCGTCACCCCGTTCCTTAGTTATCGAAAGTAAGAATTTGGTTATTTACGAAATTAACGAATTTTCGATCAAAGTTATGTTGCGTCTAGGAAGTCGTATCGACAAACTCAAGTGAGTCAATGAATTCTTCTTGAATCGAACTTTGCGAAAAAAGAAAAATATTCGAATTTTGGGAAATCGTTTCAGTTGCCCGAAATTGATTTGAAGGGCAGAAACTAAAATTCTATCGACTATGTTATTTTTAATAATGTTGACATTTGTTTCTTCAATCTTATACATTTCTTCACATTCAAAGATATTTGATTTGAAATATAAAAATTCTACTTCCATTTATTATCCAAAAATTGAATTCTAACCTCGAGTTTGAAATACATTGTTCTTTCGGGAATTGCTTATTTTTAATCGTTCGTAAAAATAACGGGCTTGATTGAAAAGTCTTGAAAAAATCACGATTTGAGGTGAAATTAGTAAAATCACGACTAACTCGGTTTTTCACTTGTATGACTGTAAAGTAAATAAAAACATGAAGAGGATGTTTTGAGTCATGCGAATTACATTTTCAAATCAGTAAGCAAACCCCAAAATGGAAATTCGTTGCAAATTATTTTACGGAGTTATAATGTACGAATAGACGGCTGACGATGTGAGTAAATTTGGGGAATTCATGCTTCAACGACCAATCATTCCATTCGTTTGGTGTTTCTTTTTTCAAAAGTATAAGTTTTTTTCGTTTAGTTTCGTTCGTAAAAAATCAAATTTTAATTTGAACCGGTTACAATTTTGACGAAACAAAAATTGTGCCGTCGAAAAGAGGAGATTTTCAATCAATAGATATGTACAATCAGTCGAGTGAAATGGTAAACGTTATTGTCACTGAAACAATGCCTTCCATTAATTGCGATTCAAATTTCATGAAGCCTGATCTACATACTTTTGAATAAAACAAACCCGAATCGAATTGAACCACTGGCTGTTGAAATATAAATGTCCAAAATTCATTTATTTCATACGGGATAAGAATTAGGTGAAAAAAGTGTATTGTGAGTCCATAAGAAATACAAAATAAAAATTTCGAAGAAGAATCTGTTCACACATTCGTGAACAGAATCTCAATACCTAACATGTTTTGACTCAACTGTGGCATTGTCATATGGTGATCGGGATTCTTTATCACATGTATAATACATCTCGCCCCCATAGGGCGGCAAATTTTTCAGATTTTAGGCCACGAACATTGTAAATTCGACTCTGCTTCGACACATTCACATAAACGCACTATAGAGGATCGTACTTTCGATTGCATGTTAATATTCCTATTTAATAGAATACACAAATGAGTAGTAAATGTGTAGAAAACAAGTGTTCTTACCTTCTCGTTGCTCGTCCAGATTCCCAATTCACGGTCCTGATGATTCCTAGAGCTGCAATGCACTCCCGGCACTCGACTCGGCGTTGTTTCATTATTATTTTATACTTCTGACCACGATGCCAGTAAAAAAAACTAATTAACGTAACTAACGATAGCGTCGGTAAAATAGCTAGGGAGATACGGATATAATCGAGCTGAGAATATTAGGAAGGAACAAAAAGAATGTAAACTTACGAATCTTTTATCAGTTTCGAAATCTAAGTTCCCTTTGATTCGTTTATTTCTATTCGTTCCGCCGACGGAAAGCAGAACCGACACGTCTTCGTTACATCACAATCGCGAAAACGAGAAGTACGATCTTATTGCGCGATAGTTTTCACTCGCAGAATCATACAATGTGTCACACTATTTAATTAAAGACGAGGTGAGAAAAAAAGACGACGCTCCCGGGGTAAACACTGAACGCCTCGCTCGACTGCTTGAATTTCGAGAAAACGTCGAGCAGCGACGAGTCCGAACCGATAAACAATGCCGGGCGTTTGTTTTCCGTATTGAATCGGTAACTTACAGGCTTGAAATCCCGTCCTGTCGTACATGCAGAAACGGCAGAATCGAAGCCGGTCGTATCGAAGCGTGATTAGGCGATTGGAAATGCATTCGTGAAGTTACTTCCGCGGTTAGCTTCGCACGAATGAACCTACGGCGTCAGCCGAGACTTTGTGTGTACGAAGACGGGCTTCTTCTTTTCTCCGGGACTTTAAAAGATGCTTGCGAATCTGTCGCACCTAATCGACAGACAAATATGCGTATGAACAGAACCGTGACGGGGAGAACTTTCGATAGAATGTAACGAAAAAAACAACAACGAATCAAACTGACAATCAATGTTGTAGTACGAAGCTTACCGAGATGCGATATTCTCGAGGGGTGTAATCGAAATGCGAAATTAAAAATTGATACCTATCTCTGCTACGGAGGTAGCACCGTGAGGATAAGCTTGATCGCACACACTCAACACTCGCGCGGTCAATTTCACGCTGGTAATCCTCGTCGGACTGTGAATGTGTGCGCGTATTGAGATGCGATGATCAGACTACACTCACAAAGCCTGGAATCGCAAACCGTGTGCATACATGCAAATGTCAGCGCCACCACACTCGCTAGAGAGAACTAGTGTGCGCCGCTTCGCATATGCATGTACGCAACCCCGCATTGTCAATATCTGTGGTTGTAGCGGTGTAGCTAAATCTCGCCACGCATGTTACTCTTTTTTATAGATTGTATCGTACATACACTGCGAAACCGTTGCACCGAATAATTGCAGGGTATTACATTGCCCGCTCTTTCCTCTATCGTGTTTACACAGGTCTGATGGACGAGTGAAACGATTAGAGACGCTTGTTTTTTCGCCGGACCTTTCTAAACACCGTAATGGTGAACTTTACGCTAGATAAAACAAAAGAAAACACGAAAACTTACAGGGAAATTCTCTCGGCATGTCCCGTGTCGAGTGAAGTGACGACGGCTTATTGTAGGATCTTGACCGATGAACGACCGGCTTGTTTTATAATATTGCAGGGGTCGCGTTCAAGGTCCATCGAATCGCAATTACAGGTATACAGTAGGTGTCGTCGGACGATCAAGTCTCACGCCACGCGCTTCCGCAACAACTTCTCTTCCCAACCCCGACGGCGATGAATGTGTGTGTCTCAAGATGCGCTGCGTAATCTCTACTATTTAGCTTGGCCAGGTTTCGCTCTCAGCCATAGATTGTACAAACTGTTGCACCGAATAATCGTCGCATGTTCGTGATATTAACGAAGTCAAATACCTTTTACATGGCGCTTCATGCGCGCACTGTTGCAGCACTTTTACTTTATAACTTCAATTTGGTAATCGAGATAGTTTGAATTACTTTTGCTGTAGATTTTTCCTTTTCTTTGATTTTTTATTATAGCCTGTCAGCGGCGCATATTTATATTATAAATAGGTATACGCATTATACGTACGACCGCTTTGTGCCTGAAAGTTTTCACTTGTTTTAAGCATTACGGAGTAATTAATACACGTTATAAAGCGTTCCTAAATTAATATCACGTATCATATCAACTTCAGGATCGTTTTGTGCGTTGGTAATTTTGACGTGGTTTCAAACAAGAACCGGACACTGAAAATATAAGCGAGTAACGAGCTAATTAAATCGTAGTAGCGCCTGACGTTAAAAATTAATTATGCCTAAAGAATGCTGGTTACATGATACATATTATGCTACCTTACAATGTATTTTTCTTGAAATATAGATTACACTCAGAGCAATACTATGTTAACTGTTTATTTTTGACATTACTGTTTCACTAAATAAAAGCCAGGATATTTGGTCCGTTCCACATTGATCAGAAAAATATGGCTTTCCACGTATAATGTACAAACGGATTGACGAAGGCGTAACTATCGAGAGATCAATAATTAACGCATAATACCATTCCAAATCGGAAGTTACGTCGCTTCAGGCTTTCAGTCCCTCCAGGTGAAGGGTCCGCAGCCATATACGGTATAGTTATACAGTTATACAAAATGACCGTATCATTATTGCTTGTATATCTCCTTTTGCGTGCTGTTACGGAATGCTTACATATACATACATACGTAATATACCATAAGAGCAAAGGTGCGGGGCCAAGGAACTCGCTGCGTCACCGAAGCGCGGAGAGGATTTTTCCTTCCGTCGAAAACTCCGGCGACGTCGACGAGGATGACGGCCCTCCGAGTGAATTACGCTATCCGCAACCATATACGTATCAACGCTTTTCACATCGGCCCACATTATAATCTAGGTAACCGCGTCTCCGCTGCAAACCAAGAATAGCTCACATCCGTGCACCGGGGCACGTGTGCTAATGTGTGAATATAGCATGTTTATACGCGCGCGATGCCAGCTTCTGTTGCTATTAAAATTAGGCATTCAACGAGCGAGGAATAAAATTTCAGTAAGCCTGCAGCGCACAGTGCATTTCACAAGTTCATGGAAAGAATAATTTGGAATTAGGAATTTCAAGTTCCACGCATGAAAATAATTTCTATGTGTCCTTATCAATTGTAATATTTATTTATTTCAAACATTCCATAAATTTTATAAAACGGTCAGATTTCCTGACTGCTGATACGTGGCGCCACCTCACGGACCATCCGAATGATTCTTCTGTTTTTTGAATCGTGATATTCATCCGGCGTTACTAATTCTCTATTTATCTTTATCCTCTCGCAATTTCCTCAACGCTTTGCAGCGAGTATTTTTCGCTCATCATAAAAAGGGTTTGACATCGTCGCGGAAAGCGCGCACCCGCTCAAAACGTTTCCAAGAGTATAAACTCGGGTTTTTACATTTTTATTTTGTCCTCCCACTGAATTTACAAATGTTAAATCAGTATTTTTTTTCGTCCGATCATAAATACATTTAGGGCGAACGGGTCGAGGAATGACTGTTAAAAGAACAGGAAGACATGAATCTTGAGAAGAACAGACATCTGCAGCCTGGCCCAAGTCGTCACCTGCAACGCTTATGTCCCGACGCAGCTGCAGCGCGCTCAAGTTGTACTTAGCTAAAATATCTCACTCACGTAGGTTCTTAAGTATTGTATACGTACGCACATGCGTATAGGTTATACATGTATGTGTATATACGTGCATATACACGTATGCGATAACGTGTTAACTGGTAGCACGTGCTTAAGATCCTGAAAAACCAATAAAACGAAAAAGGAGGAACGATCCACACGTGCTAAGGGGACGTAATGTAACTTCTTATACATACATATAAATAAAGTTTGAAATTTTTTGTCATTATTATAATATTTTTACATGTTGAAATTCATCCATCTGTACCAAGTCGAATTACTGCAAAACATGTTATCGAAGACTTTAAGACCTAAAACAGTTGCAACAACGAAGTCTTATCGATAGATATTCGCAAATCCAGCATAACGGCGAAAATTGGATTGTCAGGGAATGTGAATAAAAAAAAAAAAAAAAATGACCTGGGAAAACGACCGACGCGATTTGCTTCTGCAATTCAAAATGTTGATACAGCAGAAATTGAGATTTGCGTTGACCGGTCGCCGACACTCGTTCTCGTAATGACTCAGCGGCGTATTTCAGAATATGAGACAATCTATGCGGCGCAATCTCGAAAATAAACCGTACCGACTACTCGTGAGCATACCTTATAGCTCTGGTCTACTCCGGTTTATGGAATCAAGACGGACACCGCGGGCCGCAACCCGCGACGCGCCTCTCAGCAAGTCCAGTAGAATTCCCACAGCTCGTTGTTGGACGTAAGCAGGTAAGTTTAATGTTGGTACTGCATGCGGCATACGCGATGATGCCGAGTCGGCCGGAGTGGCGCCGGTTAGCTTCGAATATGGCGTCGCGCCGAAACTGCAACGAAGATAGACGAAGGTAGCCGAGAGTTGCGCAATTGTGTTCGTGTGCACGGACTTGATTCTCACACGGGTAAGAGGCGGGTGAAGAATCCACGAGCCGCAGGAAAATTTATTATTGGAGACTGTTCGAGCAATCGTGGGCGTTAATTTAACATGAAAAAATAAAAAAAAAATAAAAACATAGAAACTGGAACACTGACTGGTCCTTGTTATTCGCTGGAAAATTAAAAATTTTTAGTTCGGTTATACGTCATCTTTAGATTGCCCGGTCTGGACGACGAGCGGCGGAAAGGGAGGGGGCATTCGACGGGGATCAGAGAAGTAATGAATCAGTTGATTGGCGTATTAGACAGATAAATAAATGAATACGATGGTAATGTTTAACGATAAGAATGGAAATTCCAATGCGGGGCTGTAAAGGTGTAACAATGAGGTAACACCCGAGCTTTTTCAACCGAGCGGAGCTGGTTTTCATTTCTTTATTTCCAGCTAAGATACGAACGAGCAATACTTTAATATTACACTCGTGTACTGTATTATGCCGGATAAGCAAATAAAGATTAGATAAACTTTCAAGCGTGTCGGTTGGTTAGCTCAACTGGTCACATAGTATGGAAAAGAGAGGAGTAACGAGAAAGTAAGAATATGTTCTGTAATTAAACCTATACGAATTTTGCAGCGTCAATGGTGGTCGCATAAGTTTCTTGTAGCTGTTGTGAGAATTTGAATTTTTTCGATGCGCAGGTACTGTACAGTACGCATACGCAGCTGCGTCTATAAATATATATAAATAATAAAAAAACGAATCGGATTATTTGAAGAGAAAGCAAGAAAGGAAAACGAAGGAGCATAAGCTAAGGATCTGTGTCTCATTTCACATAATTTTTGCACCGGCTGTTACCGAATTACTTTGTTTGGTATTTTGCGTTGCGATGACGTCTTTGCACGCGATTCGTACATGAGAACGGTGTTCGAATTGTGAAAAATTTGAATTAACGAGCAATTGCAGTTAAAATTCAGTGGCCGGTACGGTCATAGCGTCGAATAAAATAAGATGACATACAACAAGAATAAAAAAGCATAGAAAAAACCGCACTTGCGTTGTAGATTGACTCAGGTAGGAACGATGATTCGAATCTCCATCTTTTAAATTCTCTAAATTAATATTAGTCACCTCCAATTCTTGTGTTCGGTGCTTGTAAGCGATTGACGTATGCATCACAGCATAACCCCCCCCCCCCCCCCCCTCCCGCCACGCCATTTATTCGAAAAGCAGTAGCAACACCTAGCATTAGTTTTAACGCTCATTACGTACTCTTTCCGTTAAAATAACCTAATGGTATCGATCTATATCCGGCCGAATTCGCGCGTGCGCTCGACGCACGCATATCTATATAGTGACTTATGTACGTTACGCAGGTTAGGCAGCTTGAATTTTCCACTCGTTTCACGTCGATAACACGTTATATGTATGCCGTATATAACGCGTCTGTTGACCCATGCATCAAGTTTGAACGAGCGCGGAACATCGGAGCTGAAATTTTGAATTCGAAATGTTCCCGGAATTCGATATTTAAAATGATCGTCTGCAGCCTGGACGGTTATAAAATGGTTATAGAAACAGGGTGTCAACGCCTGGGTGACTACGTTCTTTACAAATCCAGTCAGATTCACGGTCCACGTAAACTCAAGCCACGTAAATTTCGCGGTGAATAATACGACGCTCCTTGGCACGACGATGATGATAATAATAACAATAACGACCACAACGACAAGCTCTCATCGGCGTTGTACACGTAGTGCATTAGATACATAAAAGATCAGCATTCCGTGACAAAGAGTTACGAGAATCGCATTATAGGGAGGAGCGAAGCCTGGGTGGAAGCCGTCGACCTCGCGGTGCCTTACACCTTGGCTTGGCACGGCATAGGATGGCACGCACAGCGTGGCACGTTTGGTTTTAGTTCGTGGCATACCTACCTACCAACGAACGAACGAACGAACGAACGAAAGAACGAACAAGCGAACGAATCAAGCAACCGACCGGAAGGAGCGGCAGCGCGGTGCGCGAAACTTCTAGAACTCTCCGAAATTCCCCACCCCGTTTCCGCCGAGCGATTACAATTGCCGAGCGAGTTGCGCGGTGGGAATATCGGCCTTTGATAAATTCTTAATAAAATAACGGGCTCGATACTCGATTTCGCGCACGTTATATCGCCGGCATTAGTTGTTCAAACGATTCGCGGCCCTATGCAACCGGAAAAGTACAAAATTCTTATCCCTCGATAACGGCTCGCTCATTGGTCGAGCCGCAGCGCCGCGGGGGGAGAAGCGCGTGACGAGGCGCCATCTGGAATCGAGCGGGAAAGGAAGCCGTTTGAAGGCCGCCCGGCCGGGGGACGCGACCGTGTCTCTCTCTGCCATTTGCGCGTCAGTACGCGGCAGCGGAGTGACCGGGATTCTAGTGTGTCAAGCAAGCGGAGCTCGCTCAGTGTCTTCGACGCGTTTGTGACCTAGCAACACTTTTATTTAACCTATCGACGATTTGTGTTTATTGAAAGTAAATTTCAAAGGAAAACTCATCATGGCCGATACCGCCGCTGTTGATACCAAGTTAGTATATTGTGCACATTGCTAGATATATCCGAATCCGTGGACACGGCGGGTTACCTGTATGTGTATGTCCCTGTGTGCGTGTGGGGGTGTGTGTGTGTTTTTTCCAACTTTTGTCGCGTTAAAATATAAAACCTCGTACAAAACATTGCCGTTTACGCCTTTCGTACATCAGTTGTATATTTTTTCCTCGCTCGCGTCAATTTCTACATCAATTTGTCATTTTCTCTCCGTTCTTTTCTACCCTCTCTCAACAGTGGCGGGGAGGCAGGAGAGAGCTTGCAGGTAGTCGGCGGAGTGAAGCGCGGGGAAAAAATACCCACGCCGCTCTTGCGCGGTAACGTCGCAGCGGAGAACGCGGATCGAATTGAACTTATTTTTTCTACATTTATACACCTGTTTCGGGGAAGATTATCCCGCTATATCTTCACCTACGATCCTTTCCCACGTGTTAATGGCGGCGCTTTCGTACGCGGATCCATCTTCGCTATAGTTTGTCCACCTCCCGCCTTTCTGTTAACCATGCTTTTGCAATAACGCCATGGAAGTAAGAGGTAGAGAGAGAGAGAAAGGGTGGGAGGGAGAGCGGTGAAAAGAACTATTCCACGACGAATAGTCACTTTTTTGCAATCTCGTTGACTGATCGCGTCGTTAGCGCTTCTTCAGCGAACATTTTATACGCCTATGTTTATTTATTTATTAACACCGCCATCTCTCACGTAGTCGGTACGGCGTGCGTAAGCGGACAAACCGCCTTTTCGCCACCGACTGTACTGTCCTAGACTCTACTTACATCTACTACACTATACGCTGTGGGTACAGTATGATGAAGCGTGCCTGTGGGTACGATGTACCCATGCCGACACTGTATATGACAAATACATACACAAACACACACACACGATGAACGCGGCGCTCTCCGTTCTATCGATCGTTGTTTCTTCTCCGTGTGTCGGCTGTCGCTTTCAAAAGCGTTTCGTGTGTATTCTGTAGGTGTAGATATAGCGATGCTACATCCATACCTGGAAATAATCGTCGATCGTACAGCGGCGCTGCTAGCGATAAATTGTCCCTAAACGTTGAATAGGTGTTCGAATAATCATAACGACGTTATTGATAACGGTCACTTCCTTTCCGGAATATGTTACCAGCTCGTAATACAAAAATACAATTTTGTACACGAACCACCACAAACTGTTTACAAAAATGGTCCCACGTGTAACCCTGTACGTGTATTCTCTTTCCTAAATTCTATTTCTTCGCTTCATTTTCTCTCATTTTCGTTTACTGTTTATTCTCCATTCAACAACACCGCGGCCGTGGTATGAAGATGGAATCGAACCGGCGCACGTCGGTTTATACGTTCCTCTCTACACAGCATTTCGCCGCGGTTTTATGCTTTGTTGTGTGCCGGTAGGCTGCAAGATATCTCTGTGTGAGTGCCGTGAACTTCTCTCCATCGTTTGCCGCGTTCCACCGGTCGGCACGGGTCGGCCGGGGGCAGCGCCAGGAACAGGCACGGGTAGGGGAACGAGGCTAGAAGGGGCGGGAGGAGTCGAGTTGTTCTCTCGCTCGCCGCAACGACGCTTAGCCGCGTGGCGCTATCGTCGGGAGTTCCCCGTCCCTTAGCGATCCTCGCGGGTTCTCTTTCCCACGCGTTCGACTACCGTAATTCGCGTTCTTCGCCGAACTGCTTGAATCACGTTACACACAGCCCTGTGTGTACGAATGCGTGCGCGAGTGTGCGAATATGCTGCACGCTATAAATCAACCAAACGAATGAATGAATCGTAGTATGTATATGTCGGAGGTCTGGATGGGTTGGCTATTGCTCGCCGGGTTGACGTGAGCCCCGTAAATTGAAAAAAGTCCGAACTCTCCAGCCACAACCGATTTTGATTTATTGAATCATCGAAAGCCGATTGAGATGATTTCAGGTTGGGCAGAGAATTGTGAATCCGCGTTCGCATACTGCCGGCATACCGGTCCGTTTCAATGAGTTATTCGCTATTGAGGAAAATTCGTTGGATTGAAGATTGAACGGGGATATTTGAATATCAAATTATCTGCAGGCATAACCGAGTATCATGTGATCGTAGATTCGAAAACCTCAATTGTTTAACACCGTAGAGTCGCATCTCGCTAAATAAACATACCCATTAATCATGTCCAACAGGAGAGATCCAATTTATCCATACATATAAATAATGCAATTCATCTGACGGAGTTTGGATGGCTTGAAAAATAGTTACATATATATATATATATATATATATATATATATATATATATATATATATATGTTTTTTTAACTTATTTGTCTAAAGACGTTTCACGCATTGTCAGTTTTACTTTTCGCGCAATAAAATTATCTAGTTAAGAAGAAACACGAGACGAAACAGAGATTGTTAAATTATAACATTTTGAAGTTCGTGCAATGCAACGGCCATGATCGCGTGGCGAGTCGCCCCGGCGATGTTTAATGTTAACGTTCACGTCTTTCACAGTATGCGAATGTACGTACAGTGTACACATAGACATTTGCTATTTCTCCGGTCCTTATAGCATCTGTGAGAAGTTTACCGTCTGCTTGTGCTAGCGTAATTCTCTACTACGCAAGCGTTGGCGTACGAGCTAAGTAAAAGGGTAGGTGAAATTGCCGGCAGGTAAAGACTCCGCCAAAAGTATCGGAAAACACTTGGCCTCCGTTTTTTTCCTCGCCTTGAATGTAGTGTGCGATTTTACTAGTCGTGCCAACGACTTTCCGACAAGGTATTAAAAAAAGGATAACAAATCGCTGATCCCCCCCACCCTTCCGCTCCGCTTTCCTACACACAACCGCGCGTTATTTTATTTACTTTGCCCCGTGGGGCTGGATATATTTATTTCAATCCAGTAAGAACTCTCGGTATACGAAAAAAGAACTGCACGAGTGTTAAAATTCGTCGTCCATGCGTGTAAAACTGCTTTGCAAATTGAACAACGGTCCCGTATTTTATCCGCCGTCGTTGCCCAAAATAGATTTAAAAACGAGTAAAAACGTCTGCGTTTTTTCTTTTCTTTTTACGTTGCATTGCCGCGTAATTGACCATGAAAGTATTTGGATAAGCGTGTCAAAATATCTTAAGTAAGGCATTATCGTCGATGTAATTATTCATCTACTCGTAGTTGTTTTTTTTTCAATCTCAATCTTTTCCCCTTCGAACTTTTGCAATCTCTTTCCGATTAGCGGGAACGCGTATGAATTTAAATTCGAAACCCGCGATGCGAGAATCAGACGAAGAACCGGCACGAAAAGCGAAGCTTTAGGTTCTGAAACAATGTGAATACACTTCCTTATAATAATAACGATCATAATAATATAAGTCAGGTCATTATTTTACCGACAACGGTATGTGTGTATGTTTTTCTGTGTGCGAACGTATGTGTGTTGCATATTTACGTCGCTAGGCAGTCGGTGCCGGCGGAGCAGAGGTTCTCACTAATTCTTACGTTTAATCCGGGAATTTTACATATCTCGCAATATTAACCGTTATACGCGACAGTGGTTGTCAATCCTTTCCATAAAAATAACAATTATCGAATTTATCTATCGATTACCTTGTTGCATGCACGTGTATATGTATGTATGTATGTGTGAATGTATGCATTTCGCGTTATACACGCTTGTAACTTTGTCCCTTCACAACAGAGCTTCGTGATTAAAACTCTCTAGACCGACGTATATTATTCCTTTATCGCGCGTCCATCCCTCTTTCAATTCCCCTCAGGAGATTGGGGAATGCCGAGACTCCTGGAGAAGAAAAAGAAGAAACAAACCAAGGCATTCTGTACCCTAGAATTCCTATCATTATAAATTTTCTTTCATTCTGAACATGATTTTTGGCTCAGAGATAATGATGTAATGACCAAATCAACTATTCAATGTGCGCCGGAACCCTCTACGTAGCTTTAAATATGTACATTAAATCGTTTCTGCCATACTGATTCGTATCTCTTTCTGTTCCATTTTTTTCGCGGTACTCGAAGGGAAACGAAGACTGTCGCCACTCCTGAGAAGAAGGTTGTGGAAGAGGAGAAAAAGGTCGTAGAGGACGTCGATGAAGACTCAAAAGCGTCCGAAAACGGCGAGGCCAAGGAGGCAAAAGAAAATGGATCAAACGAGGAGAAGGAAGAGGCAGAGGACAGCAAGGAGCCCGAATCAACGGAGAACGGTGATTCCACAGGTGATTTTTTTTACATACAATTATTCACGTTTTTCAATTTGAAACTTAAAGATGTTTATTTTTAACTAACTCGTACCATGATGATGGATGTAGGGAGGATTGATAGAAAAAGAAACATTCAATTCAGCTGTTCAAATAGTAAGTGTATACATATAGGTATGTGTTTCACCCATGGCATTATACGGGAAAAAGGTATCTGTGAAATATTCAAGAACATTTTATAAGGATGACTATATGTATAACAAATGCAATTTATAGGAAATGAATTTATTCTTTTTCTGTACGATATTGAGCACCATTCTATTATGTACACACAATGAAATTACGTTCAATTATTTTCAGATGCGCCCGTGGATGCCTGCTGCATAAAGAGGAAATCGACGGTGTCCGCAGACGTAGTCGACGGATCACCGGCGGAAGACGGGAGCCCTGAGAAGAAGGCGAAACTGGAGGATAAAAGTCCAGAGGCGGAAAACAACGGCGGAGAAGCCGAGGCGGCTGCTTAATTTTGAACCTCACCCTCCCCCGATATAAACTTACAAAAGAAAAACAAGGAGAAATACAAAACCAACCCTTTAAACTAAAAGTAATATAATAATAATAATACCCAACCAACAGTTCACTCGACAGGACAGGAAGAAGAAAAACAAGCACCAGAATATATATATATATATATATGTTTAACAAGAACGTACACAAGGAACAAAAAAGAATGAACATAATGAAAGAAAATTAAGTAAATTAAATAAAATAAGGTTATTGAAAAGAACCGCTAAAGGAAAGATAGGAGAGTAAACGTGTACCTCTACCACTTGTTTTTACCATGAATCGTGTCGTAAAACTTAAAAATGGAAAAAAAACAACGAAAACCTCGTTCTGATTTAACTGATTGAGATATATGTACTGCATTATTATTATTATTATTACTATTATTACTATTACTACTACTACTACCTTTATTATTATGATTATAATTATTTTAAATTGCGTTATATTATATATTCGTGCCGAGTGACATGATGAGCGTGTGTATGTGCGTTATAACGTACGACTTTATGACGGAGAAGGAGAAAGAAAGAGCGCAAAAACTGACAGTTGAGCGATCTTCTGTGTGTGGCTTTAACACTCACTTTCATTATCAGATATTCAACTATTCCTGACCCATGCCGATTCTACCACGATTTCCTCACCGCTCTTTCGTTTTTATTTTTTTTTTATACAACCTGTGTCGTCGTGGTATTAGATTGTAAATTACCGATGAACGACGTGAAGAGTATCACTCTGCGAAGGAAAAATTCCGTTATCTGACGCTTGAATGCATGTGTTTTTTTTTCCCGAGATTTTTCTTTTTTTCTATTTCATATTACTTAATTATCTCAGAGAATCGAAAACTGGAAAGTCGGTCAATGGTCAGAGAAAATATAAAGTGAAGTCATCGAAGTTGAAATACGTGTATGGGTTATTTTGTGTATAGTAAAAATCGCGGTTTGTGGAAGAAAAAAAACGACGTTCTAAACCCGAGGCGGTCTGAAAAATGATTTTCAAATGATGTCGTTTTGAAAATCGTGTTCCAAGACTCCTACGATGTTCTGTGGTATGCGTTTTTAAAGTTTGCGACGAACTAAGAATCATTTCCGAAACGCCACGCGTTGCTCGAAAACTGAAATTTTCGACACGCGTATGTCGCGCTTTCTAAGACATTTTTCAGAAGCGTGTCTAACTACGATTTTTTATGTCGCAAAACAATCTGTAGACATCTCTTCCTCTTTAATTAATAAACTTTTACACGAGAATTTCTTTTATTCTTCGAGGTGAATACCATCCTTACCCCGTATTATATTACACACGTCCATATCACATAGCGCTAATTTCTTCGCGAGAAGAGAATTAATTCTATTTTCGTTTGTGAAATCTATTACATTCCTGCGACGATAAATTAGATTTAACGAATCATGCTGTGCGCTAAAAATCACAATCTCCATTCTATGCTTTAGAATTTCGTCTTCCGTCTTTCTCCTTCTTTGCCAAAGTCACGTTTCAAAACCAACCATCGCATTTCAGTTAATTTTATGTTTTTTTTCTTTCTCTGTACACCTGCCGCCGTAAACATTTTGTTCAGGTCTTTTTTTTTTTACCATTGAATGCGTGACAGGAGAAATGTCAAACCAGGTTTGTAAAACCAGGTGCCAGTATGCCGTGCAAATTCAATCAAATATGTGAAGGTAAAAAAGGATGGAAATATTTCAAAAAGTTCAGCTACATATTGCAAGCTGAAAATTATACATCGGGTTATTTGTTTGCTCGAGTATCGGTCGCTCATTTTACACCAGTAACAAAATTTTTGTATTTAACGGCATTATTTGCAGTGTATTACTTTTCGGCAAATTCATTTATATACCATATATACGGCCGCAACACTAAAAAAAAAGATGCAACATAATCTCAGTATTTGGTAGTTTAGTATAAAAGGTAACTTGCATGATTATAATTATTACTACTCTTATCATTACGTTTGTTATTCTCATAATATTGTACATGAAGAGACGAGCAAGAGCAAAATTATTAGACATCAATCTATCTTATCGACGATAATAATAATGTATGTATATTTAACGCAAAAGAAGAATAATCATTATCTAATTTTTAGAATGCGCGTGTCGAAGTTGTTTCTTTTTTCTTCTATTTTTTCCGAAACCAGCGTTCATCAAATTTCATACCGCGAGCTGCTCGATGAGTTGTAATACTTATATTGGCTTGTAAAAAATTACATTTATACCGGTTGCATTTAAAAAAAGAGAAGTGAAAAATATTGCATAACAAACATTGCATAAAAAACTACCGCATATTACACCTGTATGACTTTTCAGTCTCAATAGGTGCGACGGGTGCATTTATATTATTTTAAACGTATTATATTGAATAATATTTTAACGGTAGTTAATAGACGAATAATATTACGTTTTGCAGACAGCTGTTGCTGCGCAAACAATTAATATATTATAAATTTAATTTCTAAAGTAGTAGAACGTGTCTATCTGTGTCGACTTAGAAAATTTTCGTTGTTTTGAAAAGCTAGGATAACGTGAAAAAGAAAGAAAAAGAAAAAACCAGTAAATCACAAAGTGATACAACCAGATTAATACATTTGCCGAAATCTCTCTCCCAACCCTTGCAAATTTATATCACTACACGGGGACCTGTAAAGATTGAAAAAAAAATATTGCCACAGTTTTTTGACAATATGCGAAAGTAAAGTGCGGAAACAAATCTAACAAACAAGGTAATAATAATAATAATCGCATCAAACCTGTAAACAACCCAACTCTTACTGCTTATCTCCAGATTTTTTTCCAATGATGTCTCATTTTCGAGCCGGCAAAAAGACTAGATAATTATCGTACAAAAAGAAAGAAAGAAGCCAAAATAATAACAAAAGGAAACCTAGGAAATGCATGATACAAAAAATATGAAAAAGGAACAAAAAAAAAAAAAACAACAAAATTATATGTATATTGAAACAGGTGGATTTTATAAAATAAATACAATATGTAGAATCAAACGACGATATGATCTAATAATTCTAATATATCTTAACTAACGTTTAGAAGATAACAATAATAATAATAAAGATATTATTGACCTAACAAACGAAAAAGAAAAAAAAAGATGTACATGTACAGGATAATATTATTATTATTATTATTACTACTACTATATATATATGTATGTATATATATAAATATATATATATATTTGTGTAATTCAATATGTGTTCAACAATATATTGCAGACAAAACTAAACTGATTCTCTAGTATGGCAATAAAAATGTTCGTTTTAATTCAAGCATTCTTTACTTCTAAGCACGTCTAAAATTTCGATTGAAAATTCGCGGTCGTTAAGAATTTTACGTACCGAAATACGCCACCTGATAGCAAAGTAGCAGAAAATTACAGTTCCAGGATTGTATTATTTAAAAGATTAACAGCTTATCGTGCTGATTTCCAATTCTTATCCGCAGTTTGATGCAAAAAATTAAAAGCCTGACCTCTGTTGAACGATTTTATTGGGCATAATTGATGGACGTGTTTAATCGTCATTACCGTACCCGTCTGTGGTGGGAATTGAACGGCAGGAACGCGATTTCCGTAAGATACGAACGTTGACGGAGAATTGACAAACTGTAACCCCGAAGATAAGCAGCAACCTAAATATATTTTCGTTATAAGAAGCTGTGTTAGCGATCCGGTAACTTCTTTATCCGTGGGAGCTGTTTAACATGCTATTTTACACGGTCCACGAAACTCGACTAGGGAACCTTCTTTTAACGGTCTTCAGTCAACGACATAAGGAATGGTGGGAATGGTCTTAATCCGGGGTTCCCTAAGATGATAAAAAAGTAAGACCGCGTTATCCGGGATTCCCCGCTTGAGTCACTCATGTGACGGTCCGGCGTCATTCCACAATACGCATTTTATTTCTATCTGGAATTACGATCAGGTCGGATCTGCCGCTGCTGGTGCAAACACGAATAATTCTTTGTGCGAAATTAACAGTAATAATAACCGTCCTTATTCGGCGAATGTTGATTGGTACAATAGTCGCGTGAACCGTATCAAAATATTTGTTTAATCGCTATTAATTCCAAAGTGGAGAACACGAATTTTGGCATTCGAACCAAGGCGAACAATGGCCAGAAATATCTGTTTCTGTGCTGCGATTACCGCAGTATTAATCAGTTTGTGCATCGCTGCGACCCTTGAGTAAGTTAAAATATGTACTATTGTCTAATATCATGATTCTTGTTGAGTTCTTAGATTCAATTCTTTCTGGAACGAATCGAATTCAAAACAGTTAAAACGATAAAATTATTGCAGCATACCAATATACAGGCAACATTTAATTGTCGGTGATGAAACACGTGGAAAAAGTATCAAAGCAAGTGAAACTAAGCCAAATCCAGTATGGCACAACGATACGATCCCTCTGCAAAAATTTATGGATGTAAGTGGACCCATTAAAAATTGCACTTAGGCCAATCAAGTGATTAGAATAAAATTTCACACACATACTGTCTCTTACATTTTTGATGTGAAACATCTATAGCCGCACGTAAAACAGATTTCTGGCGTGGCGACGCAAGCCGTGGCGACGCGTCGCCACGCTATATGATGGTAGTACGGTGTGGCGACGCGTCGCCGTGCGCAATCGACTGTCCATTGTGTACTCCCGGAGTGTATACAGTGTTTTGTTTTTGTTTACTACAGTACACATAACCTGTGTTTTACTTGAAAACAAATTTTTATAATTAAAGTGTGCATTTATCTGTGCATTAAGCACGTGTATATTTGGTGTGTTTTAACGCCAGTAAATGTAAAATCTACTTTCTTAGTAGATTAAAATTCACATAAATTTCATTGCATACAATGTTTTTAAATTGATTATTAATTTTAATTAATTTTAATTTCATTCTAATTAAAATTAATGCATCAGAACAATTGCTTAAAGAATAAATTTTATAAAGACTGATAAAATTGTATTTCAAAATCATCTGATGGCGTGTAGCGCACGAATGTTTTTCTTATTACAAAATAATGTCGATGTTTCACATCTGCCAGGCGTCCCGTGACGGCTCACATTTTTTTTATCCAACATATCATTGTGAAACTAAACATCTTGGATAAATTTCAATACTTGTTATCTCAAGAGTGAAAGCAATGCAGTAAACAGACTAACATACATCGACTTGTAGTTTTATTTTACATGTATCATACGATTCTGAAAACGCACACTGATACCAGGTATCGAGTGTCTTTTTGTTCCTATGTTGATCACGTTATATTATAGGCAGAATATTTCGGAATAATTCGCATTGGAAGTCCGGCCAAGAATTTCAAAATGGTATTCAACACCATGTGGGGAGACACCTGGATACCCTCTGCGCATTGTGGATTATTTGAAATAGCCTGCAGTAAGAATTGAATATGGTTCTACCAGGAACAATTTGTATTAAGCTTTCCTTCTTAACCACGTACAAAACTCTTAGTTATAAATCAATATTGAATTGTATTTATAACGATTTGATTAACACGTTGCATAAAAAATATTCAAACTATATGATTTACATGAATGTTTCTTGTTACATAAGATTCAAGATCTTTCTTCATCAATTAACGTTTGGTTTAATACAGTGACGCATACGAGATATGACAGCAGTAGATCCTCATCTTATCAAGAAGATGGAACCATCTTTTCAACTGGAGACACAGCAAACGATCTCCAAGGTTTTGTTTCCCGGGATAAATTCAGAGTAAGAACTGTCTTATATTATTCCTTTTCGTATAAATTTTGTGCGCGAAAATTAATAATTCCTTATATCTTGTCGACCAGAGCAATTCGCACTTTCACCCATCCAATGAAGTGATTAATCTTATTAACTCAGCTCTTTTTCTATTCAAATTACTAGCTCGATCATTTAACAATAGAGAATCAAAGTTTCATCGAGATGACGCACATCCCCTGGATTCCTTATGGACTTAGCAAAGCTGATGGAATTATAGGTCTTGGTTTTCCAGACCTGAGACACATCAAGGCTCCATCTTTTTTCACAAACATGCTGAAACAGAAGCTTATCAATAAGCCAATGTTTTCATTCTACTTCAACAGGTGAATTTCACGTATTACATTATTCTACAGGAAATAAATTCGTTTCTGAATTTTGCAATTCAAACGTCTCTATACACGACTATCAATTTTATGTGTTTGTAGGCTCGGACAATAATGAGCTATTTCCCACTCTCGCAAATAATTTTATTCAATTGCAATGGAGAATATTTCGTTTCTAAAATACTCCAAAATAACCATTATTGTACTAGTAGTAAAAAAATAAATAAATAAAATTACACACAATTTCAGGGATGCGACCACAGAAAGAGCTGGTCGTCTGGTATTGGGAGCACCAGATAGAAAGCATGTTAACGAGTCAACACTGGTTACAGTTCCCGTGATAGGGAAACTTTACTGGAAGATCAAAATGGACAGGTGAATTTAGCGCACAGCAGATCTTTCAGAGTTAATTCATCAATTAATATTTCACTTTTCACTTTCCATCTGAATGGTAATAAGTTTCTTCTTGCTTATTTCGAGAATACATAATATAAATGGACAAAAACGATAACAAGGTTCGTTTTGATTCTTGCAGAATGGTTATAGATGTTAGGGATAAGTCTCATCCATTTTGCAAGGATGGCTGTGAAGCCCTTTTGGATAGTAGCACAAACACAATAGTCGGGCCAAGGGACGAAATTCAGTTAATAAACGACCTGCTAGGTGCCAGATCATTCGTGCCAGCGATTTTCAAAATGGACAGATACATGGTAATATGGCGTAGATATTATTTTTTCGAACTGTACAGGGATTTCTAGACTCCTATAAATAAGTGACAGCTAAGTTTGTGTCATAAAAATTTAATGAATGTGATTTTTTGCGTGCTGTATCACCTACACTGCATCAGGTGAACTGCAGGGAATTTGCAAAATTACCACCGATCAACTTCGTAATAGCTGAAAAGACCTTCACCATCAATTCAAAGTACTACGTTCAACATGTGAGTATACGCTATAACTTTATGAGATTTTTTTTTTGATTTTCACACCTATACCGGTCAGTAAGTACTTAAAAAACGAAAAATGACTGTATGAGCTTCATTTGTATATGATATCTAGAAAAGGAAAACTGTGAAAAGGTTAGTGTTTGTATTATTACTTATTTCACTATGAGAAATACCAAACGAAGTTTTTGAATGGAACCATCTTATTTTAATAATTTTGATTGTGACTTTCCAGCTAACATACGAAAGTTTGGAAATATGCCTATCACCATTTGTACCGAGCGATGAGAAGTTTTGGCAACTAGGCGGAGCATTTTTAATGGAATTTTATACAGAGTACAATTTTGATCACGGTCAAGTGACAATCGGAAAAACTAAATTCTAAAGACATAATATGTATAGTTGACTGAAGACTCTCAAAGACTGTGAACCTAATGGGGTTTTATATGTCGTATGGGATTGCGTGTTAAACAGCTCCCGCGGACAAAGAAATTACCAAATCGCTAACTAGGCTTCTTATGGCTCCAGCCTCACTTACCCGTCGAATACTGGTAACGAAAGTTATCCCAGGGTTGACAGTCTTTATATTTTTCCGTCAACGTACGTTTATATAAAAATAATCGCGCATAAGTTCCTTTTATAATGTTTATACAAATTTTAATTTTTCTCAAATAATGTATGTGTACCTACGGTCGAAAAATAATAAAATTTACCCGTGTGAAACATCTGCATTACGCTGTGTCACGTATCAAAGGCGAAGATCAGCAATGCAAACTTTAAATTTCCCTCCAAAGCTACGATCTATCGCTGTGTGCAATCGACTCGCTTATATCGAACGATGCGGAACATCGAGTGATTGCCTCGAAAAGAATCGAGACGGTGAATTCTCGATTGTCGGCACTGTTGCGATATCGACGTCAGAATCAGGGGTCGGGAGTCGGGAGGGAGCGGAAACAACCGATCTTCAATATTATTTGTCATCGTTTTGACGCCGACATCTACCGTTCGTCCAAGTTTTACGCACATATTAAACCGAGACTTTGTCTCCCGCGTACGCGAATTGATCCGCTGTTCCACTAGTCCACGGTGAAGTCGAATCAACGTTTTTCAACATCAACGGCGCCGATATGTGGCGAATTATTTTATGGGTGGCTGCGGCAGTTGCTCTTGTCAGCGGAGATCTAGTCAGGTAAAGCAATATTAGAATATCATTGAAAATAAGTAACGGGAATAATCTATGGCCGTTAGAAAGATATTTCAGGTCAATTTCACCTTTATTACGTATCCTGCTATATTTGTATTTTCGCAATATAATATTTCTACTCATTATCTCGTCCATTGTTAACGGGGTTTTATCTGCTACAGAGGCAATTGACTTTGTGGCTTTTTGGCACCGCCTGGCGGATATACATATATCAGTACTGCTACGAGAATACAACTTAATAGATGAAAATTTATAGCAACTGGGAACCACACTTACAAAACTCACGTGCAACTGACTCGTCATAAAATATGAATAATGCAAATGCACATATTTTGAGGATTATCGGCTTCGAATCGAAACTTGTTGCTTTTAAACAACGCATGAATAAGGATTGAGCACATCCTTTTCTGACACAGAGAGAAAAAGAGAAAGAAACGTCCGAACCAAATGATTCATTTCTAGACTGCAATTTTCCCATTGAAAAATTAACCTTTGTTCCCGTGTTCGAATAATACGAATCTCATGCAGTGCGTGTACATTAACTATTTATTATGATTGGATCGTCCCATCAAAAAAAGTTCTTTCCTTTAAACCAAACTTCAATTTATTTTAAGATATAGGCTCGAAAACTACTGAAATAAATGTAACGTGAATCTGTCATTGAGTTTTGTATTTCCCATTAATAATCGTGCTTGTCCAACGTGATTTACGAATGGATACATTATATTTATACGTACAGAGATACATATATTGTTAATACGAATACTGACTTAGCCTGATTTTTAAATCAGCTGTCCACGTTTGAGTAGATGTAACTATCCTCTGGAATTTTGTTTGCTCAATATTATCAGCCGTCGTATACATATAGAATGTATGCTTTACTTAGATTGACCTCTAGAGGTTGCACCTCGCTTTCTCTCCTGTTATCTATTACTTATGTTTCATTTTTCACTTCTGTGGAAACTGTATCGTATAAGTTAGATAATTACAGACCTCCTTGCTGAGCAGAAATGATAATACTTCACAACAGTAATATTTATTTATAAACGACGTTGTTTATTGAATCTTTGACTCTATTCCAAATCAATATAATAAAATAAAAGCACTAAAATTTCCACAAAGTTTCCTGACCTCAATATTTGCATAATTTTTAACCAAAAAACAATCTACTCAATTTTTTTTTTCGTGAATTAAGAACAAATGCAGAAGCCGAAATTTGTTCGAAAATCAGTTTTGAATGGTCATTTTCCATTGTATAATTTTTGCTCATTCAACAGAGTTCCTCTCTACAAAGCACAAAGTGCTAGAAGGAAGCTTCAATCTGTTGGTACTGAAGTGCAGCAAATCCGTTTACGGTACGGTGGTCCCACTCCTGAACCTCTGTCGAATTACTTGGATGCGCAATATTACGGCTATATAACGATTGGCAACCCACCCCAACAGTTCAGTGTCGTATTTGACACTGGCTCATCCAACCTCTGGGTGCCCTCCAAAAAATGCCACTACACAAACATAGCTTGCTGTAAGTATGCGTACGCTCTTTATTTGCATCTTGTAAACAAATAATAAATAATGACAATATTGCCAAGCTAAAGTTGAAGGTATTAGCGTGTATTTATATATATCATAAATATTTACTTGACCACCTGCCAATTAAATAGCACTGACTTTAGTTCTTACAAGTCATCGCCGCTTAGTTAAATCTTGCAATCTGATCAAATGATCTTATCAGATTTACGCCGACAACTTTATTCAGAAATTAAATCCACGCAATACCAATGATATTCATAAGTTTATAAAAAAAATTGGCTGATATCATTTCTAAAGATTAATCTGTTTCACAATCAGTTACGTTCAATACCACGTAATGAATCTTCATCATTGTTTATTTGTTTACTTGCCAAATTACAGTGCTTCACAACAAGTACGATAGCAAAAAATCAACTACCTACCAGGCAAATGGTACCAAATTTGAAATTCGCTACGGATCAGGGAGTCTCTCCGGATTTTTATCCACCGATGTGGTATCGGTGAGTATTCAACACATATTATCTATTATCATTGTCTATCATTTCCTTTTCCATACAGTGGTCTGTTTTTAGTTTGTATTGCTATATCTTATCCTCAAAAATTAATTTTTCTCGTGAATTTTTCAATATATTTCAGTTCGGAAATGTTGACGTTCAGAAACAAACGTTTGCCGAAGCCATGAGTGAGCCTGGGCTCGCATTTGTGGCGGCCAAATTTGATGGAATTTTAGGAATGGCATACCCAAGAATCTCAGTCGACGGAGTGACGCCAGTTTTCAACAACATGCTGAACCAGGGTCTCATATCTCAACCAGTTTTCAGCTTCTACTTGAACAGGTATGCCTATGTCTACAGTTGAGTAGATTTTATTCACTTATGCCTACCGAAAATATTGTATTTCACGTTTCTACCCCCAAATTCGAGTAATCCGATCCTTAAAACCTCATATTATTAACTCATTTGTTCTTCAATCTATGCATTCATTCAATTTTTTTTCCCGTAGGGATGCTTCACAGAAGCTTGGTGGCGAATTGATTCTTGGCGGTTCCGATCCCGAACATTATACTGGTGATTTCACGTACGTTCCAGTCGACCGTCAAGCCTACTGGCAATTCAAAATGGACAAGTACGTACTAATTAAAAATCATGCACGATCGCGTAATGTTTCTTTTTAGGGTCTACTTTCATCGTTGACTGACAGTAGGCATGCAAGCACTGCAAGGTTCACTTCATTACCGGCGTTCTTATGGGATCTCAATAATCAGAATAACAATTTTATCTTTACCCCTCGTTTACGTATCTTTAGTCAATGCTTTCAGGGTTGTTCCAGATTATCTACGTTATCAAAACCTGTATTTTACAGAGTGTTGAAGTGAAAAGTTTTTCCTTGTCAGGCAATAAATTACCCACACTTGTTGCGAAAAATCTATTTTAAACGATGATGTGTATTGCAATTAAATGAAAACGGGACAAAGTAATATCAGTATTCTTGAAACATTGATATTGCTTTCGCATCTGGGCGAAATATCTTCGTGAATACGTTATGTAAACTTCACTAATTTTCTAGTAGATTGAAAAATTTCCTCATTTTTCTTGATATTTTAGAATTGTAACGATCGCGATCAACTTGAGTTTGTTTATTGTATACTAAAGTGAATCGTTAAATCATTTACCTCAAGTGATGCCGTTAACGGAACGTCTGCATTTATTTTATTCATTCATAAAACGTTTTTTTTTTTTGTTTTGTAATCCAACCCTCAAAAATATGTTTCTAGAGTCAAAGTAGGAGATAAAGTATTCTGCAAAAACGGGTGTGAGGCGATCGCGGATACGGGAACTTCTTTGATCGCTGGACCTGTTGAAGAGGTTGAAGCTATAAACAAGGCTATTGGTGCAACTCCACTCGTAGCTGGGGAAGCTATGGTATTCTATTTCTCTACTCTTTACCAAAATATTAAACAATCGTAAAGAATAACCTAATTAAATTAATTTTCATACCTGGAAAAAAAAAAAGAATTTGTTGCTTTCATGATATCAAAAATATTCTTTGTCTTCGGCCTATGCAAATCGAAGATACGTTCTTTTTCTTTCAATGCCGAATTCTCGTGTGTTTAGGTCGATTGCAAGCTGATATCGAGTCTCCCAACAATTGGGTTTGTCTTGGGACAAAAAACGTTCACCCTGAAAGGTGAAGACTACATTCTGAAGGTAATGACTTTGTTTGCCATAAAACATCAAGTTTTATAATCCAAGCTTTCTTTCTTCTTTATTTGATACAAAACTTCGTGTATAGTTTTAAGAAGAGTGTGAAAATTGAAATCTGCTCATAGTTTTCTTTTTTTCATTACAAGTATCACATTATAATGAACTATACACTATGGAGATTTTAGATAGCAAAAATTGTTTCGACATGGTATATTCGGTTACTATGAAAGAAAATAACTAATCTGTTTATAGTTCGATCAATTAATTAATATTATTAATATAATTTTTGTTATTTTTTCAGGTGAGTCAATTCGGCAAAACTATTTGTCTTAGCGGATTTATGGGCATTGATATTCCACCGCCAAATGGGCCGCTATGGATATTGGGAGATGTTTTCATTGGACGTTACTACACAGAGTTCGATATGGGAAACAACCGCATTGGTTTCGCTATCACCAAATAAACGAGTAAACGACTAAATAGATGAAAGTAAAATTATACATAATACCCTACACTGACAGCAATACTGTGACTGCAGTGATACGCCCTACGCGTTTATTTTATACATAATGAACTTATTGTGTACAAGTAGTGAACTTTGATACCATCTAAATATGCAGAGCCGCCATGGCAATAGCTGCCGACGCTGTAAATATGATCGACGCATTGTAATACCTGTGTATTAACAATTAAATGCTATCATTATTAAAATCTTCTGCTGAATAGTTGTACAATATAATTATGTATACAATACTTACCTAAAATACGTATTACACAGTTTTTTGATTTTGAGTTTTATGTTCGAAGTTCAATAGTTTAAATGTAGTGTCAACAAAAAATGAAAAAAAAATTGTGTTAAAATGTAGAACTTTAGTTAAGAACACGCCAAACAAGAAAAATCTTTAGAGAATTTAGTTTTTCAAAACTCGACAAAGTGCATTAATCTCACGCGTGAAGTATATTTTTAACGACTCCACTGGCATTGTAATTACAAATAAGCTGATATTTTAATGACTAATAAATTAAATTGTTTCATAAACAAAAATTGTGAAGTATAGGCGTTCAAGTAGCAGCTCCGGAATGCTTTATAAATAAATAACACCTGCTTTGGCTGTTGGAATTTTCTTTTACACTACCGTTCACGCATTAGCTAATAGACCGAATTTGGGGTGTAAATGGATTGGTGTGTAGCAATTTGGAACAACGAGGGTTATTTTCAATTAATAGTAACGGTAGTAATAAAGTAACTATCAAAGACGACCGTGAGATCTTTCATTTGTAAAATCACTGTAAAATTGTCATTGCGTTTTCTTTTTTTATTCCTATTGTTAATGATGCTCTGCATAGACTTTTTCATTTTGTTAAAAAATTTCCAATATTTTCAAATACTTTTACCTTTGAAACATTGTTCGTATTTCTGACATAATATTTAATTGGTAAAAAAAAGAAAAAAAGAAAAAAAATCAAAGTAAAATTAAAAATGCTAAAACGTGAACTCTACACATGTAAACAAGCGTCAGTCGATTTTGATTGCAAATCTTTTTTTTCGTTTATAGTTTTTTTTTGGTTCATCGAACTTACAATCACGATATTGTTACTAACGAATTACACGTAATTGTAACCGTCGTAAACCTTTGAATTTGTGTTTGCAGTAGCAATTAATTACGGTCACAGTAGCAGTATTATGAAACAATCAAAAATTTTCAATTATAATTATTCCTTGTGTATTCTCTATACAAAACAATCAGTGTAACCGATTATCACTCTTTATCTACAATAACAATAATAATAATAATAATAATAATAATAATAATTCGTTAAATAATAATACTAGACTTTAGGCGTTACATAATTTCTTTTTCATAATAAAAATAATAATCATAATAATGATCATCATATTCATCGAATTGAAAGTATCTAAATTTTCACTATCAAACTCATCGACGAATTATTGGACAGCAGGTGTACGCACCATAAATACGGTTTAATGCTATATATCATCTATAAGTCTGAACAAAGTCGTACAAATCTTTGTACATTTTAAAGTTGCGTCGTTATCTACCTATATTTATATGTATACATATATCTTTTTACCGTGTGTAACCTTCTCCACTTGGTCTACCTCAGTCCACGCTATCCCTTCAAAATTCATTCAAAGCAAAACGTTGTACGATAAACGATAATCGTTAGCATCTCTCAATCTATATTGAAAAAGTCGTACCAAAGTTTGACAACTTTTATTATGAAGTCTATACAGTAAGGAATTAAAAAAACGGAATCAGAAACAATATTGGCGCACAGTCAGTTTTGACAACTAAGTTAAAATGCAATTAGGAGAGAAACATTAATGATTTAATCCAATTCCTTAGGAGTTGAATCAGTTATTTCCAGAAGAATTGCACGACGATTATTTACACATTTATTCATTTACTTATTTCTCAATAATGCGAATTGAGTTTTTCATCGATTGCTCTCCCTCTCTTTAATTTTATTTTCGGAAAAAGTATGAGGAGCAAAACTTTATAGCAAAATTACTATGTAGCAGTAGAGCCTCAATTCTCTCTAATATAGTGCGGAGTGAATTTGTCACTGTATATGTTTAAAATTTATCAAAGATAATGAACAAAAGAGACAATAAGAAAAAACAGTATCCCAATATAAAGTTTACAACGTGTTTTACCAACGAATGAACTAAAGAGTAAAATTAGTCAATCAATGACTGCCCTTTACTTACAACTGGGACAAAACCCGTCATCATCGTTGCGACTGTGATCATGGTCGTAATTTGACCAATCATAATAATGTTGTGATGTGATAAACAAAGTTAAATAGTGGAGAACGAAAGAAAACAGGGAAACAAAAACTAAAGAAAAATATATATATCTGGGGCGGGGGTTTGCAAATGGATAATCGATAGACGCCATTAGTATAAGTATTTACACACACAATACACATTGTTCGGTGTTGATTTATAGCAGATTATACTGCTCTGATTTCCTTACAGTTAGAATTAACGATGTGGAGTAGAATTCATATTCATATTCATATTCATATTCGTGTTCACATCCATAATCTTGTTCATTTTCAAAATCATATTCATTCCGGGCTATTGTGTATTTTCACTTACCACCAGATTCGATTCTCGGGAGTACGGAATTTTATCGACGAGGGCATATTATATTTAAATACTAGACCCAATATTGGCTTATGATCAACTCCAGAGATTTTTCCTAAAATGATAAAACGGAAATGGTAAGCAGTTTCATTATGGAATGAAACATTCTCTCTTTGTACTTGAATCAACATATCGGAATGTTGTTATTTCTCGAATGTATAGAAGTAATAGGGTATACTTACGCAGCTTTAGATGCCTTTTGCTGATTCATCGTCGCACCCCCAAAACTCTTTTTTTTATTCATCCGGCATTTTTTCACGTAAGCTTCAACCAGCAAGCCGATTTTTTTAGGATTTATTTCCCCCGTTTTATTGTGACAAATCTGAAATTTACGCAAAAACACGTAGCATTGTACATAGAAACACGCTGCACTGAATTTTTTGGTTTAATACTGTTGTAAAATAGAGGTTGTAGATGCAATTCGGACCCACCTTAGGCACAGCTTTTCTCATAATGTCTTTATATTCCTCTTTTGTTACGTGCTTCTTTGTGTAATGTGGTTTCAAAACTAGTTTCACCTCCTCTACGACTCTTTCTTGTCTGTTTAATTTTTTTAGAAACTGAAAATCGGAAAGACAAATCAAGTAATAACGATGAAAAATTATGCATTAATATTGTTATAATTAATATTGTCGTTTGGTTCTATCAATGTAGGTATATTTTTTAACGTCAAAAAATAACTGGATCACTTAAATAAACATTTATGCGTCAAAAATTCAAAAAAAAATCATTAAAAAAACCGAACCTTGTCTTTCACCTGCATTTCGACGGCTGAACTCGGGAGATCGTCCAAAATCTGAAGCTGGTTTTCGTCCATTCGAACACCGACTTTGGGATTTGTTGCTAAAAATATTATTAGAGAATTTTACTATGCAAAACGTGCGATATACGTAATACCAATGTACTTAGGATCACTAGAGATCCCTGATTTCAAGGCTATAACTTTACCACTATCTTTATTTTCTAGCTCAGTAAATATGTACGCTAAACAAGTTAAAAGGATAACAGAAGTTGGTACCTACATTTCTTTCTCTTATCCTTCTCAAGAACTTTTCTCGCCCTCGTTTTTCCCAGACCTTTAGCTGGTGACGAGCCAAAGAGTACGTCAAAAGCGTCTTTTTTATCAGCTGGTTTGTTGGCAGTTTTCGATGGTGTATTTTTATTTGTATTACCAGGGGGCAATTGTTGAGGACTGTGGCCTCCTGGACTGGGAGGATCAAAAATCCCATCGCTAAGACTGGAACCGGGCGAATACGGCGACGACATGTCAATAGTGTCGTTTGTGGTCTCAAGTGTAGCGTCGCTTCCATTTTGTCCCATTGTTGAAGCATTTTTGCTCTGTGAAGATGTCGACTTGTTGCCACGCGATGGAGCCGGCTTTGCCGGATTAGTGAATAAGTTTGGCAGCTGTGGCCTCTCGTTTGATCTCTGTTTGTTCTGATTTATCGGCGAGATTCGGTTTGGCTGTCGTTAATATAATCCGTCATTGTACATTCTCATATCAAAAAGTTTCTCGCATTTCAAGATATCGTTCAGTTTTTTTTCTCAACATTGCTTACTACAATCTCAACTTGAAGATGCGAGACTTACTGGTACTAGGAAAAGAACATAAGGTGTATATTCACTCTCACCAATCTTAAAAACCGAGAAACCTTTTATCTAAAACTGGAGACTTTGAGGTTTTTTCTTATCAGAGTGGTTAAGTGTTCAATAATGAAGAACTTTGTTACGAGATTCGAAACCATTTCATTCCCAGAGTGAAAAAGTTTCAACTCACCAAACGATAAGGATGGTACGTTTATGAAAGACGCGGACCTTATAGTCTAGACCACCAGATATCGATTCTGACATCTTTCTGTTTCAGGTGTGAAAATAGGATGCGGTTTATAACTACAAGGCCTGCTGAGTGAATCGAAGATAGATTGAAAACACCTCAAGTGTACTAGTTACTGAAGTACTCTATGAAAAAACAAATATACCCACCTGTATTAAACTTCTTTGAGTGCTGATGGGTGTACTGGTGTTAAACAAAGTGCTACGTTGAACAGCTGCAGTGACAGTAGCAAGTACCGGATTAATGTTTGTAAAGTTAACCGGATTCTGTTGGTTCTGTTGACTCTGTTGAGTTTTAGCGGGACTTTCGCTCGGCTGTGTTATTTCAGTCTGTCCATCACCAACAGGCGGTGAGTCTCTCTTAGGTGAGGCTTTCCTTATGGTAACCATAGATATGATCTTGGGTTTATCCATCTGTTTATTAGTGTCCTGACTCTGTTGTTCCTGGATCTGTTTGTCTGCTTCACTAGGAGTGCAGGAAAGAGTATCAGTTGCGTCATGATTTCTTGGTGAACTACACTGATTTCTGTCTCTCTCGTCTGCTGGTGTAGCCTCCTGACTGGCTACTGGCGTCGGAGACCTTGACTTTGTAGGGTCGAATGGATCGTACGCGTCAGGTGACGTCGGCGGTGATGTGGGTGGTTCGGGCGGAGTATTGGGCCCTATTTTAAGTCGCAGTTCGAGCTCCTCCTGAGCCCTCATTTCCAACTCTTCGTCAGCTCTTTCGTCTATTTCCTCTTCCTCTTCCTCGTGAAGAGGGTTTATCATCGACGCCCTGAGGTTACTCTGCTGCTTGTTTATAGAAAATTTAATTTGCGGCTCCGGCGGAGTCTTTGGACCCTGAGAAATGAACTGCTCATGCTGAGGAGTAGCCTGAGCAGAGACATGCTGCTCAGGGGTGGCTATTTCCTGGGTTTGCTTGTGTTCCTCGTCGTCACTAAGTACTATGACGTCACGTGGAGAAGGTGTTTGTTCCCTGAACGGAGACTGGTCGAGGTCTATTACCGCCACAGGTTTTTTTGTTGCTGCTATTTCAGCAGCCTTTGATTTTTTCTTCTTCTCTTTCTTGTTCTTCGGAGACTTAGGCGGTCTTTTCTCTTTAACCTTTTCCTTCTTAGACCTTTTAAGCACAGGCTCAGCAGTTTGCGCAGTTTCTCGGCGCCTGCGTTTTACTGTCGGTGTCACAAGTGGCATAACTTCAGGCAGGGGGGGTAACTCAGCCTGGTTTACTTCATTCTCCTTATTGAAGCAGACGCTAACAAGTATGTTGTCTCCGCTGGCGAAAACTTCTTTAGAAGGTGGTGGAGTCCTGTTACGTTTGTTCTTCTTTCGCTTTTCAATCTCCTTCATTTTCTTGGGGTCCTTTTTCTTCTCCTTCTTCTTTTTCTTTATCGCTTCTTTATTCGTCAGTATAACAGTCAAGTTTTTAGGAGGGACTGGAACAGTATCTAATACAGGAGACGACCAGCCTGTATGAGAAGCCACTTCTTCGTGTCTAGTTGGCGATGGGTCTCTGGACCGTGATCTGGACCAGGACGGAGTCCATTGAGCACTCCAGGATCTTCTGTCTCTCGACACCGGGCGTCTTTCTCTCTCGATTATCTTTTCGTTAATCGATTCCCAGTTTTTATTGCGTTCTCTTTGATCCCTGGACCGCGATCTTTCCCTTGACCTATCTCTCGAACGGGAGGCATTCTTTCTCTTTGTGTGTTTTTTGTCTTGGGATTTGGAGGATATTCTCTTGGGTGTTTTTGATCGTGATCGCTTTCTGTTTCTCGAGCGGCTTCTAGACTTGTGCTTTTTTGCTTTATCCTTCTTTTTATCCCGGGATCTACTCCTCGACCGACGACTTTTAGACAGAGATCTACCTCTGGATCGCCTTCTCGGTGAAAGAGAGGATCTGCGCTTCCTTGAGAGAGATCTGGATCGTCTTTTCGACACCGATCTCTTCCTTGATACCGATCTCCTTCGTGATATCTTACGCTTTGATCGAGACAAGGATCTTCTTCTAGACACTGATCGATCTCCTTTAGAATAAGACTGACGGGTTCTGGACCAAGATCTTCGCATTCGGGATCTAGATCTACTTCTCGATCGATTTCTTTCGTGAGATCTGCTTCTTCGATCTCTGGAAAAACTTCTTCTACGCGATAAAGTCCTGCTTCTAGATCTGCTTCTAGTCTCATCCCTGATATCTCTACCATACTCATCTTTTCTTGGCCTCGACGGTTTGTCAGCTACAATCTTTCTCACATCGTATCTCTCGAGCTCCTTACGCTTCTCTTTCTTTCTTGCCACTTCCTTTCCCTTCTTTTTCGACTTATCTTTGTCCTTGTCTCTGTCTCTATCTCTATCTTTTTCCTTGTCTCTCTCCTTTTCTTTCTCCTTGGACTTCGACCTCCTGTCCTTGTCGCGATATTGCCTTTCCTTGGTACTCTTAGATATTTTCTTCCACGATACTTGGTTCTGTGATGCAATATTCTCCTTGTTTTTGTCCAATTCCTTTCCCTTCTCCTTCTTATCTTTTTTTTTCTTCCTCTTACTGTCGTCTTCCTTTTCCTTGCCAGGCTTTTCACTTGTTTTACGGCTCATTCTGCCGTCATCCATTATTTCTCCATCCTCCATCTCCTTTTCCTTCCTTAGATGCAGCAGTGCTAACTCATCCTCAAAATTCATTGCTTCGTCAGTTTCTGAAATTGCTTCTGTTCCCAGACCCGCGTATCCTGCGGGAGTTCTGCACCCATCCAAATCGTCATTTGATCTATCTTTGGTCGGGGTTATCGGCTCCAGGCCACTTTCGAAAGGCGAGGGAGAACTTCTGTCATTATCCTTATATTTTACAGGCAGCTCGTCTTTGCAAGGAGTATAAGCTCCGTCAGATTCCCAGCTCTGTTGATGCAAGTTAGTGTGCACAATACTTTCGAATATCTCACTAGGGTCTTTTTCCAGGGGAAAATTCTCTGTTTCCGGAAGAAAATCCATTTTTTCACTGGAGCCTGCCTCCTCCAAATTGTCCTCAATTTCAATAAGTTCCGAATCATCTTTCTCTTCACATTCTGTAGTCTTATTCATTTTTTTCTCTTGTGCTTTATCTTCATCCTTGTCATCATGGGCATTATCATCAGGGTTCTCAGGTTTCCTTGAAATGAATTCCTCGTCTATCTGATCATAAAGCACATTACTCTCTTTTACTGGTTCCTTGGCTAGAGTTTCAATGTTTGTTTGGACATTGTCTACCCTCGTCCATCCTCCAGTAGTAACGGCCTCTTTTTTGCTCTTTGCTTCTTGGCTCTTTTGCGTATTTTCAAGACTATCCTTGAGGCTGACCTCCAGATCGTCTTCGGCTGTAACCTTTGGCGATGACGATTGGATGGTGTCAGTAATGGAGATGATTGTATCCGAGCTTTTCTCAGTCAAGTCAACCATCGATGGAGTCTCATTTTTCTCCTTCTCGCAGTTGAATTCATTCTTCTTGGATGAATCGCGTGACTGATCCAAGTCATTTACAGCAGGCTCATCCTCACCCTTATTTGTAGTATCTTGTTCATTTACCTCTTCGTCATCAATCACAGTTAACGTTTTTTCACCTTTTTGCTTTTTTTCCAGCTCCTCTTGCTGCTCCATTTCTCTTAGCTTCTGTTCCTTTTCTTTGAGCTCTTTTTCGAGTTCCTCCAATTTTTCTTCCTCGTCATCATCAGACTTCTCCTCAGCATCTGTGTCCTTGGTCCTATCCTGTTTCGCCACCGTCTCATCTTCAGTCTCTGTGGCAACTTTAACCTCCTTGGTAATAGGTTTTTCTTCATTAGCCTTTGCCTTTTCAATCTCAGCATTCTTCTTTTCTTCGACCTCTTTCTCCTGCTGGATCGAGGTTTCTATAGTCTCATCTATTTCGTCGTACAGATTGCTGAGTTTGTTGCTAAGCTTAAATTTATTGCCAATTTTAAACGTGATCTTCCCTCTACTGTCATTTGATATTTTCTTCGGTGGTATCTTACTGAGCGTCTGTCTTTCCTTCTGCAATGATTCGACATAGGGATCAGACGGTTCAGGTATATCAGACAAATCACAGGCCTGAACATCACCCACAATGATATCATCGTCGTCAGGAATATCGGGTGGCAGAGGCGGCGGTTCGAGCGGTCCTATTTGCTGGGAAAGCTCCTGTTCACTATTTCTAGCTACATCCATTGTCTGAGATGAGTAAATTGAAAAGTTTGGACAGTCAGCTTGCGAGTCGTCTTCGTCGTCGTCGTCATAAGCGGTCAGTCGGATTCCAGGCTTATCGATGATAGCCTGTTGATTAGAAAAGCTAGTTGCAAAAGAGTGAGCTGCAGGTTCTGAAACCCCTCGCAGTCCATGGCTCTCACCATGTTCGGCATTGCTATCACTGTCATCAGCGAAGGGATCATACTTATCGTCACTCTTGTGCTCCCTATTATCCTCCTTCGGATTGTCGTCAATTACAAGTTCCTGATCGCTGTCATTGCAGTCCCTGTCGCTCTTTGACTCTTCAAAGTCAAGAAGACCGGACGGCGGCTCAGGCGGAGGAGGTAACAGCACACTCCCAACGCCCTGGTCGTTATTCAAAGCATCGACAACTGGAGAGTCATTATCGCATGAATTCTTATTGTCAGGTTGTTCAATATCCGAGTAAAGGTCGCACTCTTCCTCATCTGGCGCCTGATTCCTGGGGCCAAATGTGGGCTCAGTATTGCTTAAACCAGCTTGCGGAAAGTGCGAGTGATCTTGGACGTCGTCATGCAAATTAAACCCTGACCCCTCGTCTTGGAAGCTTTGCCCTAAATTACCCTGCATAAAGCTTGGAGGCCTAATCGGGGGAAGTCTGGGTCCAGGCAGTGGTGTAGACATCAGTGGATGAATCTGGGGTCTAAATCTCTGGAAGGAATTCTGGTGCGGAAAACCAGGAGGAGGTGGTCTCTCGCTGTTACCGTCTTGATGGCCGAACGGTGTCGGCGGTTGCTGTTGCTGGTGCTGATGCTGGTGCTGCGGCTGCTGACGATCGTTACGATCCGTCATCAGCGGAGGTGGAAACCTTGGTCTTTCGTTACGGAAGTTTTGCTGCTGAGGGTTGCGGTTCCTAAACGGGGGATGAAGATTTCCTGCAAATCCTGGATGAGGACCGCGCATTTCAAATCCTGGATTGTAGTTACCTGGGGGTCTAAAGTCACGGCCACTGTTATAACTGTCCCTTGCTCCCCCTGGCCCGCCAAAGCTGTGCCGTCCACCTCCTCCGCCTCCTCCTCCCCCATACGAATCTCTGCCTCCACCATAACCCTGCCCGCCATAACTATGCCGGTTGTTTTCGCAGTTATAGTTACCGCTTCCCCTAAAGTTTCCACGATTTCCTCCACCTCTTGGACTGTTGTACATCGGATTTTGTACCATATCATTTTGATCGGTCTTTGTCAAGTCCAGACGTGTTTCCTTCGCTGTAATATTCTCCTCGTCGTTTGTCAAGATTTTTTTCTTTATCGGACTCTCGTTGTTGTTTATGCTGTGCTTGTTGTCTTCATTGTGGTCATTGTTGTTGTTGTTGTTGTTGTTGTTGTTGTTGTTGTTGGTGTTATTTTTTATCAGAAACGTTCCGTCTGCCTTCAGAGTTAAATCAGTGTTTTTCTTAGAGTGCCAGAACTCTTGGCTGTCCAATATGCTACCAATCAGATCGACGGGGGTCATCAAATCTGGATTTACTTCATCACGTGGTATCAGTGGATTTGAAATCGTTTTCAATGCTGTGTGACGACGTGTCGATGCAATCGCATTTCTGGGACGACTACTTACTAGTAATCCATTACCGCCAACTGTACAACTGTCGGATTCTTCCGAGTCGGACCTGTTTTGGGAAACAAATAAATTTTCACACCATTTAGATGGATGATGCATCTAAATGGCTTGCTGCATCTGTACGTATACGAAGAGAATCTCTCAAAGTGGACCTTTCGAACTATCAATCGAAGCAAAGTTACAGCATTTGACGAAAGGCATGTATTGTAATCACCTCGACTGGCTTGACAGGCCTACTTCGAGAGACTCTCGCAGTATGTATCCAATAATTTAACGTATTCGCAGGCAATAATATGTATCAATACCGAGCTCGGATTTTACAGAGATTATAGGTTTTACAGATAAAGTTTTTCTCTGCGATTGCCAAATATGTTCTAAAAGAGAATGCAATGTTGAAATCTGGTAAGTAAGAAGAACTTTCCTTGCTGGTTTGCAAATAATTGTAAATGACAATTACTCTTCCGTAATAAAATAATTATTGCCTTCAAATGCTTCGTTCAATATGGTTTGCCTAGACACTAAACATTTAAACGACATTTAAGAATATAATAGTATTAGAATCAATGTTTGCAGATAAAACCAGAACAATGTGTATTGTGCGCATCCTTGTATATTCAGGTAAAATTCGATTCATACACCCAGAAAAATATCCTACTCTCTTATGGTCGTGAGGGTTCTTTGATATTAGAGCCTGGCAGGCAATACTAAATAAATATTAATCATAATCATAATCGCAGTAATAACAGCAGTAATAACTGTAATAGAGATCAAATTCATATCGTCGTATAGGAATATGGTTTAAATGTACGTAAAGCTGTAGCGTACCGAGCCTGAAATCAAATTCATTCGCAAAATTTTCGCAAGAACCTCATTGTCAATAACTGGAGGGTAAGTACATCAATGTCTTTCTAGTCGATGATTGATAAATCGCAATGGAATGCGAATAAAAGGTATACGCATACCCAATCAATACCGTAACTTGCCATAAATGTTGTTAATAGTCAAGACAAAGCAACGAAATGAATTTTAAAATTAATAATAGTAAAACAAGTGTCAAACAATAACTGAAAAAACGAGTAAATAAATTATACAATGATTGGTGAAATATAGGTATTGGAAAATTTTTCACTCACCCAGTCGGGCTGTAGTTGAGGTCGCGTGAATTTCCGAAGAGGCTGACTTGAGATATACCCGCTGTGTATCTTGAATTTCTGAGCAGTGTGCGATCGCTTATGGTTTGACGATTTTTAACCGTTGGCACGAGGAGAGGAACGTTACGGATTGGTTTGCTCATTCCCAGCGCCACTGCCAACCGTTTTTTGACAGTCTGAGCTTTGGCTACAGAACGTACGGTACGGGCACGACGATATCTACCTCGTTGCTGAAATTGATAAAAAATTACTGTTAAATTTCGCACATAAGAAATAAATATTAGCTATTTTTTCCTTGTCTTAATTATAATATTCAGAAGAAATTGCGTTCTTTATTGATGTTATCAAAGTTAGATAGTCTTGAGTACATACTAAGATTAATGGATCTCAATTTCGTATAATTTTATAGCTTGTAAAAAATGGTTTGGGAAGTATAGAGCCCCTGTGATTTTACTAAGTGGAGATTTGCTTCTGATTCGTTTCTTGTATTACTCATTTCTGAAGAATTTTAAGCTTAGTAATCTGTAAAATTGTACATCGCTACTAATGTAATTTTATGTTATTAACTTATTTAGCAATCGACAAGATCAAAATAACTTTTTTACTTGAATTTGATAAATTTTAAATTTATACCAAAATTGTCTTAAATCTTTGATTTTCACTTAGAACTATTTTCAATTTTTATTTCTCCCTTACGTTTACCAAGAGAAAAAAGCAAAATTTGAATGGTTAACTTGTTACAATTTAATTTTTTTTTTTTTCTGATACTCTACTTTCGTTTTTCGCATCGTTGATCTCAATATGAATAATATGATGAAAGAGTGTACTTATGAGAAGACGGAAAAAAAATGTGAGAAACACGAAAAGAAAAAAAAAAAAAAACTCAAAAGATTCTACTGACAAAAAATTTTTATTAACATGAATCAAGGATTAAGGATTAAGGTTGGATACAGATGAGTGAAAAAAAATAATATGAACAATCATGTGGTCATTAATTGAAAAATTACGCGATACATGACATGGTTAATACACATATGTATAATTATGCTTTTTTTTAGCTCTTGTGATAATGATATATTAAGCGAAAATTTATACAAGAGAAGTGAGAAGACAACAAGACGCAATTTTACTTTTGTCTCTCTTTACAAGAAAAAGAGATACACTCAAACTCCGAACATTAAGTACTTCCGTTTGTTTTCAATACAGAAAATGAGTAATATCAAATTAATGTTGTAAAGTGAAATTGTTAGCGGTTTTTTATATATTTTTATAATTTCCAAGTCACTGAAACTGATATCCCATTTTAACAATTCGCGTGGAATCAGTAGGATTTTTTAAATCAAAACCGTTCAAAACAATAGAAGATTTTTTATAAATTGCAATTTTTTTTATCAGTGTCATTAGGTTCTGCATTATTCATAATTATGATACATTGGAAATAAAAATGATTGTACTTTGTTACTATTCTTATTATAGTCAGTACTGAATATAAAAGAGTGCAAAAATATTTACAAAAAAATGTCCCATATTGCAGAGATGCACTATTCGTTGCGCTGTTACAACAATTTCATTCACCGGTTTGGAACTTAGAGACTAGAGGACATGTATAGCTTTCGTGTTTGATTTCAACACATTGAAAATAAATAAAAATTTGGCTTGTTTCAGAAAACCTCTTGTACTTAAGAGACTGACTATCATGAAAGAAGTAACTATAAGTTGGTTGAAAAATTAAGTGAATTGAGTTGCAAAATATGAGTAGACTAGGGTAAAATATTATATCAAGGATTCCCGTTAACGTTTCTTAAACATTATCAATATTCCACAGAATCCAGATACTGTACTTATTTTGAATCACAGCTGGTTCATGAGCAATCTTTACAATGATCAGAGAATTTAGATTTTTTTAAGTTCGGTAAGCAGATTTGCGACAAGATCGAATTGTCAATCACTCTCAAATTTCCTAATCCCAACCCGGTTTGCAAGTATAAAAGTATTACATAAATAATATGAATAGATTCAATTCAAATTGTAGCCAAATTGTGTTAGTGCATATTGTTTTTTCGAAGTATCTTGCAGACAGTGGAAATCTATGGAACTCATTTCGAAAATTAATTGGAATATGAGCGCAAGTCCATGTAAATTTATTAAAAAAAAGAGGGGGGAAAAAAAAAAGAGAGAGGTAAATTCATAAATTCTGGTCTAAAATCTAGCAATAGATTCGATCAAAATTTTTACAACTGATTGAATTTCATGTAGTATGCAAATATCACATGAGAAATGGATCATGGCCTAATTTTGCGCATATTTGTCTAGGTGTACACAGTTGGGTTAGTCAATTGCAGATATCATCTGAGATATTTATTGGTATTGTACCTTTCGCTTGCGCTTCGATTTCTTCTTCTTGTATTTACGTGTTTTCGACGATCCATCATTGGCTCCGGACGACTTGACCTTAACGTATGTGATGATTTCCACCTTCTTGCCGTCATCGTCAATCTCAGTTAGCCTCACTTTTCGCAGCTTCATGATCGTCTGCTTGCTGCTGGTTTTGCGAACTTTTTTCTTTTTCCGTTTACGTTTTACCGTACTAGACTTAGACGCAGACTTAGAAGTCGATTTTTTAGAGCCCGTGACTTCGCAAACGCGACGTCCTGGCGCCGCTTCCGCAGCTCGAGCGCGGGACGTTGATCCTGCAACCGAGTCAAGACCGGACGACGACGTCGAGGGCTGGTCAGGATCGAAGAAGACGACCGCGTCTCGCGAGTCCGCCGCGTGTCTTGTTTCTCGCGATAAAGACGCTGCCCGGTTACGATCGGCGCGTATATTTGCCCGCACGCGTTCCGTTTGACGAGTACGAGGAATTACGCGTGGACCTACCGACAATTCGCGGTCACGACCGGTTCGCGTTCTCCCGTACGATTCGCCCAGTCTACGAGCCTCTTCCATCAAATCTGGAACCTCGTCAAGGTCGATTTCCACCTAAAATTTCACAGTTTCGTTTCTTAGTCTTTCATTCATTTTTCGGACCTATTTCAGGGCTATAAGCAATCAAGAAAAACATTGTGGGTAGATTTTGCGAAATAGGGTGGTAAAGATTCTGTTGCGTTATAAATAATTGTTAACTTTTTAGCCCAACTTAGAACTGGAACAAACAAAGTTGATCAAACTCAGCGTTTGCTCGTAAATGATGGAAAAATGTATTCATAATCTTTTTTACCTACTCATCCAGCTATCCAGGTCATATAATAAAGTGCTCTTCGCGAGTTCTTTATGGTAATCATTCAGAAAAATATCATAAGCTTCTGCGGGATGACTCTGAGCTGTCTTCGTTTATGTTTTTTTATACCACTCCCTGATTTGTACTCTACTATTTACTCTTGTATAAGTTTATTTGTTACCACTTCGGCATCATTCTGACTATTTTGGGCGCATTCAGGACAGAACCACTCGTCCATAGGAACTTCGTTCATGGGTGGAGTGAGGCACTCTAGGTGATAACCCAGATCGCAACCGTCACACAGCAACATTCGATCTTCCCTGTCGCACTGTTGGCAAATCTCGCAGTATGTAGCATCTTCCTGGATTTGTTCCTCAACCGGAGGTTTGATAGTAACTGGAAGCTGCTGTATGACCTGAAAAAATCATGAAAATGCTATGTAGCTTTTTCTTTCTAGCACTTGCTTAAAACATGTCAAATTACAAAGAGTACGGCTAAGTCGTAACATAAATTCTGAGATCAATGAATGTGCTGATTAATAGGGCGAAATTAATGATATATATAAAAAAAAAAAAAAAAAAGGTTTTTACTGTTACTTTCTTATTGTTCTTCAATTTCTCATTTAACAGTACCTTTCCACCAAGATTTTTCCTGACCAATATTAAGGTAAAGGTTTGTCTATCGACAGGACATGTGTTGATGTTCTTGCTCCATTCGACGAGGCACTCAAGGCAAAAAGAATGGTCACAAGATTCAGGTGTAGCGATTTCCTGTTTCTTGAAGGATAGCAAACAAATTGGGCATTTTTCTGCCTGCAAGTTACTGCTGTCACTGTCGCTGTCACTTCCATTTGCAGTCGCTTCATTAACACCCGCAACTTCTCCTGATTCTCCTTCTACTTTGAATTTTGATTTTTTTTGCCCATTTGACGATTTAGGTTTCCGCCCAGTACCTGTGCCACCTTGTCCATCCAACTCTGACGACGAACCATCTACAGTCCTCCAGTCTGACCGTGAGGTTGAACTATCACTATCGATGACTGTGAAAGAAAAAATTTGGGGTAAGATCTCAGGCCAGAATAAGATGAAAGAGAAAGTTCATCATTCACGTAAATTAACACACCAAACAAGTATATACTAACCTAGATCATTTGATCCATCAGCATCTGTATCACTGCACCCGTAACTTGTGTTATCATCACTGACGAGTCTCTGCAATTTAATGTAAAAAGAGATGATTAATTGGTCAGCTGATTAAAATTTTCTAAAACTGAGATCCTTACAGATAAATGATGTTTGTGAAAATTCAGTTACTTTGTTTGATTCGAGATATGACAGAATAATGTTATATTAGTTGCTATGTGATTAAGGTTCTCATTTTCATTTCCAATCTGATCTTCCAAATGAGGGGGGCAGGACGTTTGGATGCTATTTAAAATATGCTTACATAAGTTTTTCTGTTCTTTACAGGCTTTGGAACATCGCTATCATCTGAGCTGGTCTCGCAGTCACTTGTGACCCTCTGAAACATGAATATAACAAATTAGATTTAATCTCTATCTTCAACAGAGAATTCAAAATACAAAGCAGTTTAGTTTACTCACACCGTCAAAGAATAAATTTATTAAATAGAAAAGCTACAGTATTGAAAGTAAAACTCTACCTTTTGCTATCTCAACTATCTGTTCAACGTATTTACTTACATATACTCTCCTTTTTCTTGGCATCCCTATTATTGATTCATCGCTACTGTCACTATCAGAAACGATAACTCGTCTCCGTTTGGAAGGCTTTGGTGAATGCTCGCTGTCTTCGCTATCGCTAGACATCTTCATTCACTACGGTCAAAACATGTGCATGTGTGTTCCAACCTTGCTTCGCTCACCACCTCAGCTGAATAACAGACAACATCGATACAACAGGTTTTTATTATGAGTATTCTTAAGTAATCTCATACAACCACAACAGGTTCAAGAAGCAAATAATCGGTTGCCCTCAAATTTGCAATAAATTGGAATAATGTAATATCGACATTGACTGATGGCTGATTTATTTGGAACGAACAGTCCCTGGACGTAGTGATGAAGGTGGGACAAATATCACGAACCTTCAAAACTACAAATTATTTTCGCTATATGCAAATTAAGCATACACACATGTATAGAAAGGGAGATAGAAAATAGGGAGTGAAAAGGGTGAATAAAAAAAAAGTGGAAGGGTCGAATACTTAAAAAAAATTCTCCAAAGGAAACCGAATAAAGACGTCTCAATTCAGATTCGCTAGTAAGATCTGGCACGAAGATTTGGGGGATATAAGTAGTCAAAATATTCGAAAATTATTCAAGGTTCGTTTCATCTATCGTTATTTTTTCTTGTTCACACACGTAGTATCCTTGGCTAGTTCCCCGTTCTGTTACCAATTTGCGTCCCAAACATGACGGTCGTTGGTAAATATTTGCAAAATTTAACACGCCTGGGTACAAGTGATGCATGAAATATTACTTCAGTATTATTAATAGATATCTACGTAAGAATATAACTTATTTCCATATACCTATACGGTTTTAAAAATATTTTATTCCGTGATGACAAACTTTGGTGATAATGACAGCCAGAGGTACGCTTGGTTGTAGAAAACCGCGGCCATTTTCCTTTTACCAATTCTTGCTAGGCTAGTCGCTTGCACGATTCAGCCGACTTTCCGACGTTGCCGATTCTCAAATCTTCATCAAGCGATTACTAGCCATCTGACGGAATTTGTTAGTGTTACATTGAAGTTTTGCAAGGGGCATTTTTACTTTTGAAATCATCTTTCGAAATTCAACATTATTTAGATTTTTTATTACATCAACGCTTACGTATGTTGAATGATTGTAAAAGTAAAAAAGGTCTTTCGCTGTGAAGAAGTGCCAAGTGTTTGTTCATGAACGCAATTGGTAAAACCATTTCTGGTAAGGGTTTTGTGATTGCTGCAACGTTGTGTAAAGCACACGCCACCCAGCCGACAGCCTGAATATTTTATGACCAATGACCTAGGTGGTTGTGTTGTCCGCCGAAAGGGCGCTAGTGCAGTTCTTTCGGTAAGAAAAATCTGGCATCATGGGTCGCATGCACGCTCCCGGGTAAGAGATTATTGTCTTAAATATCAAAAGTTTGGAATATAAACCTTTCTTTTCCTTAGATTTTACGAATCTCGTAAAATCCCGTATAATTTAAAAGCTAAAACCCCTTCGCTAAGCGGTGTATGGACACTGATATACGCGTGAATAAACCTACTCGCGAGATGTCGTCGCCATGTGTTCATCCCGCGGTGTGATATTTCCGCAATGGCGTTTCATCCACGAATATTTGCCGTCAATAATTTCTAGCTAGCGTCCGTTTTTCCAATAACGGTTGCACAGCACGGAGCACAAATAACTTCGAGAAATATCGTCTAAAAATATGCCGTGGCTTGTCTGATGGTCATAACCGCTGATGCAAGCGGCATATCGGTGAAATGATGCATTTGCACATTTCCAACACGTGGTTCACGTTACTGAACAGTACTAAATCATATCGGTTCTAACGTTGAATAAACAATTTCACCCATAAAGTAACAATAATAAAAATTTTTTGTTTATCTCTTTGTAGAAAGGGTATTTCCCAGTCAGCGTTGCCCTACAGGCGCAGCGTTCCAACATGGCTGAAACTCACCCCAGAGGACTGTAAGGAACACATCTATAAACTGGCCAAGAAGGGTCTGACTCCGTCTCAAATTGGTATGTATCTTTTATTAAACCATGTGCAACAAGCTGTGTCGTGACAAAGAAGGCACACATTGCATAAACATGTTATATACACGTATAAAGATGCGCACAGCGAGTAACGCCAGCTATTTATTTTATCATTTAGATACTATGTCGGCTTACTTAGTTTTAAAATTATGCAAGCTACCAGCTGAGGTTTGACTGAATCTAGTCTTATCCCTTCCTAGACGCTTGCTAGATTAATTTTATTTGTGGCTTTTGAGGTGATTTTGGGTACCTTATCTCAACTTCATTATAGGTAGCCACTAACAATTCTTGAACGTTGAACAGCAAGCTTGATTCAAATGTATTATCAATAGCACTATATAGTAATAGCGCTGATACGAGTTGAATAAATCTGTAATCAATCTTTAAACTACCTAGGTGTGATTCTTCGTGATTCTCATGGAGTTGCCCAAGTCCGGTTTTTGACCGGCAACAAGATCCTGCGCATCCAGAAGGCAATGGGGCTGGCGCCTGACCTACCAGAGGATTTGTACTACCTGATCAAGAAGGCAGTAGCTATCCGCAAACACTTGGAGCGCAATCGCAAGGACAAGGACAGCAAGTTCCGTTTGATTCTAGTAGAGTCGAGAATCCATAGGCTTGCTCGTTACTACAAAACCAAAAGTACCCTTCCTCCCAACTGGAAGTACGAAAGCTCCACAGCTAGCGCCCTTGTCGCTTAAATGATAATCTGTACACTAAAATTTTATTACATCAATAAATTCCACTTATTGATTTAATCGTCCGCAATTTTATTTTTCACATGATTTGGTTACAACCACAAACAGATCCTCTATCTCTGATCTCGTGTTTCAGGTAGATGTCGGTAGAACAAAGTGAAAAAAATATTTTCCGAATCATCAAATCTACGTTTAAAATGGAGAGTTTATAGAATTTCTATAATATTTCTTTAAAAAGGTATTTGAAAGCGGCATTATTTTTCTTTGTAATTTTGTTTAAAAAAGTCGATGTTTTTGTGTACGGCCTAACACGTCTGCTTCTTATTTTCCGATAATTATTAGCTCTCTTCAGTTTTCAATTTCCTAGATTATTCTCTGTTATCGATCGTAATAAGCGGACGCTCTCGCTCCCGTGATTTGAGTATATAAGGGAGCTTTCCTCTGGATCGTTCAGTTGTCAACCACCTTTCAGCTAGCTACTACGGGCTGACGTTTAGCTATATATTGCTTGTTATCGTATCTCACGATTTTAAATCTGCACTCTCTCATTGACAGACTACTTTCGTTCAATTGAATCATTGTGTTGTATTGAGTACAGTACATAAGGTTTCATTTGCATTTGATGATTATCACTAAGCAAATTCTATCCCTTTTGTGTACTTCTAGACCAGAAACTCACCTTCACTAAGTCTTAGCTGATTCTTCTCTTGCTGGCGGTACCCAGATATTCTAGTTTCAGCCTGAAGGCCTACTCTTTGGAGAATCTAAAGGCTTTTCGATTATTGTCTCATCTCTCCTGACTAGTTATCCTGTCATTACAGAGATGGATCATCATACTAAGAATTACTAATTATTCCTTAATTAAACAGATTCTACAGCCAATCCTGACTCCAATCACTAAGCCAGATGTTTGTGCTATTTCAAACAGATTTCATATTCACTTACATTTGTGAGACTTGGGATTTCGGTGTAATAAAATTTCGAGATTTAATTGAAAAATTTAATTGCCTTGACAATTATTTCTGCAAAGTATAATACATATTATATTCTTATCATTTACTATTCTATTCCAATTCCACTCATTCTGTCCTTATATTGTAACACTTTATTCTCACTGTATGTTGATCAGGTAATGTGAATCATATAAACTTCTGAATTCATCACTGTAATTCGTTCTATTCGCTGTCACCAAAGTCCTGCTGAGCTTTCTGCCATTTCGCTACCATAGTCGACATCTCTTTCTGTTTCTTTCCAATACCTATTTTCGTCTAAAAATAAATGAACAAATTTATCATTAAAAGAAAATCAGTAAAGTAACATGGGTAAGTAATTGTTACAGTGAATCTCAGGAAATTAAAACCTATAATTAAATCAGTATACCTTTTTCTTCTTTTTCTCTTTTCCTGCAAGATCTATAGACGCGTTAGGCTGTTCGATTTCTGCATGCGAAGATGACGTAATTACTGTGTTAGGCAATGTTGCTAGTGGAGGAGTAGCAGCTTCTTTCCGGCGTGTTTCAATGTCTTGTTGAATCATACATTCTTGTTCTGAGTTTGTTTTTTCAATAGATGCAATATCGCTGTAAAACGAATCAAGGGCTGAGCCCAGCGATTCGGTCTGCGATTTGACAGGAGGCTTGGCAATCACCTGTGTATTGGCATAAACTTGAGCATAATCTGTTATCACGAATTGTACGGCTTCCTGGCCTGTCAGACTTCCTGCTGCCGCGATCATTGCTTGCTGTTGGAAAAAAAATATAAATTTCAAGCAATCCAATTGCTGCAGCGTAACAAAGAAAATTATTCAATTATTTCACTGTTCCCCGGTTTTGTTTTTCTAAACTTTCTCTACCTCAGCAATGATTAATTAGATCATCTTACATTGTGCAAATGCTGATACGTTGGGTAGTGCATTAGTTGTCCTTGAATGATCGTCGACCGGTGATCAATAATTGGAACAGCTATCCCTCGATCACTGATCGTTGCTGCGTAAATCGGATTTGTCTGCTGCGTTGGCCCAGGGTAGACAACGCTCTGCTCCACCGCAGTTACAGCCGGCAGAGGATAAGGCATATCTTTAGGGTCGACACCTGGAGGTAAGGGTTCACTGCTAGGTGGGTTTGGAATAACCGCAGGATGAGGAGGAGTCGGGGGAAGTGGAGGCTGAGAAGGGTTCTTGGGGGGAGACGAGGGCAGCGGGGGATCCACACTGACGTTTCCATCGGACAAAGAACCTGCCGTCTCTGTAAAAAATAGCCAACATTAAGAACATGTAACCATTAAGCAATTTATTACCATTCTTACATTCAAGATTTTCAAGCATAATTGTTAAAGACATGATATTCATTTACCTGTTTTTTCTTTTTTTGAGTCTAAACTCCGCTCACTGGTACTTCCTCGTCGTTTTTTACCTTTCTTCAAGTCGGCTGCAAATATTCGCGGCGGTGGCGGAGGACTTGGACTTGAAATCTGAGGTGGAGGTGGAGCCTCTAAGCTTTTATACTCGTCCTTGGTTACCTGGATGATTTTGTTGTCGCCAGTAATAATTAATGGCATTGAATCCAATTTAGGTTTCTGCTCAGTTTCATTTGACGCCTCTTCTGTAACAAGAAGTCAGTGATTACAGACGCTTTTTGTGATCTTGCAATCACTTTCTCTTTGATTTTATCATCCAAAATCTCGAAAGACATTCTGTGGATTTTGAGAGGCTGATTTTTTTTTTTCTCCAATTGTCATTTTAATTAATGAAAATATATGTACCGATTAGCTGCAGACCCTCGTCCTCTGGGGGAGGTGGCGTGGTGCACAAGTCCATTTCCTCAGTACCGCCAACAACATCAGCCTCTGGATATGTCCATTGAGCCTCCCCAGTGACAGAGTTGCGATAGTAGTATCGTTTATGCGATCTAAAAACATCCCCCCGAGAAGGAAAATAATGTGTGAGAATATTGGGTAGATTTTAATCGTTTATTTACTCGTCTGCACGTCTTGTGCAACTTTTTTTTGTTTTTTTTTTGTTTTTTAAACAGTAGTAACATAATCCATTGATACCCCTACCTGCGTTGCGGTTCGCCAAGAAGGAACCTTCCTTCTTATTTATTTATTTATTTATTTATTTATTTTTTTCATGTGTTAAATTCCTAATTACATTTATCAGAAATATAACATGAAAAAATTGATATTAAAGTCACAGAGAAGAATTTGAAATATCGCAGGAGTATCTTGAAACACGCAAAGAGAAAATCAAAAAAAAAAAAACCTCTTTGAAAATGTAGATGAAATTTCTTTTGCTTTTTCATGCTGAGTAAAGAAAAAGAAATTTGCATTTGAAGAAACCAGGATATTCGCCTTTTGCTATCTAGGAATTGTTTATAATTGGTAAATTTGATTTGGCTCTGCTAGTAAGCGAAGCACGAATGAATTTATTTTAGTTTTTATGCTCTAAAACATTGTAAAATATCCCGCACTCTGGCAATCCGATGTCTTCCACTGAAATCATGATCGCTTCCCGATGACCTAAAACAGCAAGACAAAGCATAAATCACGAAGATAATTATTTCGGTTGGATATCTGAAAACTCGTTGCTCAATATCGTATTTAAAATTGGTCACAAAGTGTCATCCAAGTTTCAGTTATTCGATCTAGAAGAAGTTATGTGAAACTATTTTTTGTGGTGGTCATGCGGAGTTTTTTCCCGAAAACTCGTGACAATTGTTCTTCCATCTTCTTGCAGTTTGCAGATGATGAAATCGTTGGGAACAATGAGAAAGAAATAAAATGAGCACCGAAAATTGAGACGTAAGTGGAATCTTTTCGGCAAATCTGTACTTTTTACCAGCTCTATAGCCGCAAAAACTTGCAGCAGGTGAATATCACGTGTATTAACGGTGTGTGTGAGATACTCTACCTATCCCAGTGGCAATCCCATCCTGGAGGCGCAGCTGCCTGCTCTAATCTGCCCAACTCAAGTCCCGTACCCTTCAACCACTCATGCAAGTAGCCTTCCTTCAAGTCTCCTGCCTCCCATGCGCCAACCAAGGTCTGTTGAATTTGAAATTTCTATTGAAAATGTTGCTTTAGACTTGAAAAGTGATTGATCTCGATAACCGAACATGCGATTGCGAATGGAAATTAAAATTGTTCTACCAAAAAGGTATAGGAATCTTACTTGGAGCTGTATCACCATTATTTGAATGGCCGAAAGATTCTGGCTTCCCTCAGAGAGAAATTTAATTTTTTCCATAACAATCTCAGTCATTTCTTTTAACTGTTTATTGTCAACGATTGGTTTATCTACTTCAGACTTGACATTTTCCTCTGTACTGATAGAGCTCTCAGTCGTTTCTCCCTTGACAAAGCTTATGCATTTGTTTGATTGACTAGTTTCTTTATCTGTTTTTTGTTTGTTGCTGGTAATTCTATCTCTTGAAACTTCTCCGGAGGAATCTCCAGTCTCAGCGTCTGGTTGCGCCTTAGATTCTTTATGAAATCCAAACCCATGGCGTTCTGAATCATCCAGAGATGTTCCAGTTGTCGAAAAAGTCAAAGATGAGGGTTCAGTTCTCGAAGCCTGATTTGTCACAGACTCCGACTGTGGTTTGCTTATTTTGTTTGGCACAACTGTAAAAAGTGTATGAATTTTAGTGCGGTTAGTAAGAAAATTTCAATTGATTCACATCAATTGTTATGATAAAGTGTAATATAACGCAGATGCTCTCTGAATTATTTCTCACAAGAAGTAAATGAAGAATCAAGCAGAATGTGAAGGTGTAAAAAATATACCATCAAAAGCAATTCGTTTTTTTCGCTGAAATCCTTTAACTGGCATTTCCAAGTTCTCCAAAAAAGTTTGTTGACGGCTTAATTCAGTGTCCAATCTGGTTGTCCTAGTTTCACCAGATTCTAAGCTTTCTTGTCCATTCAGCGCTGACTGACTCGTATTATCAGTTGTTCCTCTTGAATCACCGTCTGCATTGTCTGCGTCCTCTGCACTGCTGTTCGATAATTTACCAGCATTAACAAAATCCCATTGCTTCTGTTCTGCACCTTTTATTCCTAAATTAACCACAGAAACATCCTTTGCAGGATTAAATTCGTCGGAAACTTTCAGTGTACTGTGCAACACATTATCAGAATTCTCTTTGCCGGTATAGTTGGACATTATTGGAAATAGTGGTTGAGCATTCCCAGTTTTCTTGGGTGAAGTTTCCTCCTCAAAGTCGGAGTCGTCGCTGTACCCAGCAACAAGTGAGATTTTGATATCCTTGTTTTTCTCAGTCTGTTGTAGTCTGGATGATTTGCTAGTCAAGCCCTTCAATGTTTCTGATTTCATTTTACTAATAGAACTAAAATTTCTCGCGTGATCCACGGGCATCTCTTTCTCTATCTGTGAAATTATGTCATCTTGTTCCAGATTTTCTGCCTGATCGTTTACTTCATCCTTTATCAAAGTTTCAACAGACTCTGGAACCTCACCTCCCAATGACTGTAGCAGCTTTGCCTGGTTCTTGAGTCTCATTAATATATTCTCTTCTTCACTATCCTCAGACTTAACAGTCACCTTTTGGTTCACTAAAGAATTCTCAATTTTTCTGCTCGAATATACATTTTCATCCCTTCCCTCGGCTTTGGTAACACTTTCTATACCATTATCTACATGACTATTACCATTTTCACTAACGTTCTCAGGTCCGTGTATCATGGGAATGATTTCCAGTGGAAGAAAAGGACCAATAGAAGGACTTTCCTCGACTTCGGACAGGGAATTCTTACAAACTTCTTTCAATTTATGAATTTTTTGGGCAGAGACTTTGTCACATGTTGATTTTTTCAATGCAGAATCACTGTCGCTTCCGTCAGACTCACTTTCCTCATCGCCAAACGATGTTATCATTTCAATTTTCCTGCAAAAAAATCTTGATGTTAGTAAACAGGACAACGTAATGCAAATGCAGTTAAAAAAAAATAGCCGAAATTTCGAAAGATCGTACTCATCGTCAGATTCATCATCCTTTGGCCCAGTTTTTTTTGGAGCTTCAGTAGTGAGTTCAGTACTTGGTTGATTCCCTCTAGATATACCAACTTGTCTATTTCTATTTCTAGCAACGACTTCTTTGGGTATCATTCCCTCTGGAATGTTGGTTTGCAGTTCTGGATCTAATAATACAGGTGTAGTGATGAAAAAACGAACGAATAGTATTTTTTACGGAAATTACAGTTAATGCTACAGTGTGTAAAATATTTAATAAAAGTTTTTAATTGTAATTGACATCAGTCGCTTACATGTGTTTGGCAGAAAATTTGGCCATTGTACTTGGGTGTGAGCAGGATGAGTTTGATGCTGTATTGCGACCTGATTCTGATTCTGATTAACTTGAGAGGATTTTTCCCGGTGTAATCTCATTTCACTTGGCATTTCCCAAGTTACTTCGTTTGTTTCAATGTGCCAGTAATACGGGTAACCTGTTGTCTCATCGAAACATTCTTGCCAGGCTATAAGAACAGTAAAAAAAAAAAGTGAACAGTGCAAACATTTTTAAAACTCTAATATTAATGCTTCAGAGAATTGTAAAAAAAGTGTGCGTTATCTAAGTATAAAAATTTCATTTAATTTTTAAACATCTGAATGATCTCTGTAGTGAATTTCAAGTTTATAAAATTATTACGGCTGTTTGAGGTTTCATTTTGCCCAGGCTGACTACTCCGCTGTGATGGAATCGTTGGATCGGTCGTTTTCTTAGTATTGTTAGAATTAACAGTGTCCGGGATGATCATTTGAATCTCCTGCAAAACCATTTCTTAATTTTTCCATTTGTACAAGCAACAATGATGATAAACTATGGAATAAAAATACAGATCCAAAATACTCAAGTTAGACTTAGACTCAAGGTAGATTAAGTAATCAAGAATGACCTTTAAAAAGTCATTAACTTTATCATTCAGTTGATTGGATTCTTGTTTCACATCTTCGGTTTCACTGTCCGAGTTATACTGGCCAAGTAAACTGGCCAATGGATTATTCGGGTTTCCATTTTGTTCTGGGTGATCAACAGCGATCTGTTGATATTTGTCTATAATTTTACAAAAAAATTATTACGCTATTGCCTAAATTTTTTTACTAACAGATACCTGGTTAAAGCCATACATAAAAAATAAAAAACTTTTATTTGTAAAAAAATTGGACACTATCTCGGTTTTTTTTACCACTACACTTGAATAATGTAAGCTATATATTTCTGGTTAGAAATAAATAAAGTAAAACTGATGCACGAACAATGAAATTAATTGATTTTAAAAAATTAAGAGAATTAGAATTAAACAGCTGGCAAAAATAAAATGACGGTCTGAAATCTTGAAAGAAATGTTAATTTTTGCCTCAACTTTGAAAAAAAAAACCGTCATGACTCAAGTCAAAATAAAAGAATAAACATGAACTAAAGATTGTGACAAAATTACAAGAATACCACATGGTTTACAAAAGTTTTATACAAGTTTATTGAGATAGTGAAACATGTACTGATGTAAGTTACCTTTACAAACGAAAATTCACTTAAGATAATATTTTATCGCAGGCTCTATTCAGAGCCAAAATGCATTGCTATGGAATTTTCGCTGGAATTTGATAATCGATGATACAGTTAGCGACAAAACAAAAAGATGCATTTTAACAATCCAATGGAAATTGTAATTACTTTGCCAGCGTCCCCGAGGAGATTCTGATTGTTCGCTATTGATATCCAAAACGGGCCTCCGCTGTCGTCTCTTCATTTGTATGTTACAGTAACTCAGATATATAGTTTACAACATACGGTGCAACAATTCTTTCAATTCTGGTTCGTTCATCTACAAAATTGTACGGAATGGGATATGCAGATAGGTATGTCCTTCTTCCACCATTAATGTTACCCTTTGTTATTATTTCTCTGTTTTCAACGGCATGTCTTTTTTTCTACATAGTTCCGTTGTGCCTGAGTGATGAGACACGTTCAACAAACGACAGCGCCGCAAATAATAAATGAATAAATACTAACTAAACGCAATCCTCTCTCACACCCTCAGATCTACTAGGACTTACATAACCTTAAAAGTCAAAACAACCTCGAAGTCACGGAGTATTATAAACCTTATAGAAATGGAGGAGCCTTTGTTGTTAGGTAGCGTTGGATAAAAAGAGAGAACAAAATATTCTGTCTTTCTCACTATGGCAGAGACTTATTGCGCCTGCGTGAGAGCCAGTACCCGGACCACGGTCTTAACCCGGACAATCTCTTGAAACTATACATACATTGCGCATGCGTCAAATAATTCAATTTCATTGGTCGCTGAAATCGCCCCGAAAATCGCGGCGATGTTTTCGTCTGTTGAACAGGGCGCCAACGTACACGAAATGAAACAAAAGCTGTAAATCTCTCGAGTGTAAAGCCGTGGATTGAGGTTATGCTGCTGCTTATTTTTACGGAGCGTGAATTGTCACAAAAGAATAGTATGGTACCGCAATACCGTGGTCGATGTCGGAAAATATTCAACCTACGTAATAAAAAATTCAACGGAGAAGCAAATATCAAATGATAGTCTCATCAGTCCAAATGCAAACATTCATTCTCATCGTTTGATAATCTCAACCTCATACAGACGGTCTTCTTCATTTTCAGTTATCATTGCAAATCATTGTCAGGCTTCTAGGTCCCGAACTGGGTCCGCGATTTTGTCGACGCAAGATTCGCGGGCCGATATTCTGGCGTCGCTGAGTCTAAAGAACAAGTTGCGGGACGCAAACAGGTCTGGAAATGAATCAAGATGTTAATTCATGATACAGACAGCTACGATATTTCGCCTATAGGAAACCTCCAAAATATCGTTAGTTTTGCCGTATCTATCACCGTTCTCGAGATATTCGCGATTTTAGATTTTTGTAATCGGAATTCTGTAAAGTAATAGGATTTATTAATTACAATATAAAATTATAAACTCCCCCCACTTGATTCCGAATTTCGGCTATTTTTTCGGTATCCATCACCGTTCTCGAGATATTCGCGATTGAATATCCGAATCCTGGATTATTAATATGACGGTTTTCTGAACTACATTGTATAGTCGAAGCTTCTTCATAGGCGAAGTTGCCTCGTAGTTTTGAATTGAACCTTTTTTATTAGTATGAAGGATAGAGGTTGAGGTTTCTTGAATAAAAAAACTCTCGCGTTTGAGCCATCGAATTATGAATTTTTATTGGCTCTTGTGGGAAAAGCCTTGCGGCATAAAAACCCACGAAGTATGAACGTGTATTTGTAAACGTATAAAAGCATGTGTCGATTGTGTATATGAATGGGTATATGCCGGTTACAGCCCGTTTGGCTCATGCCACCGCGATCTCGAGTGCGTTTCGTACTGCGATTTTTTTTATTCGATTCGATCGAATTTCGTATGATTTGCGTTTGCCTTACTCCGAGGAGCGAACGTGTATGAGAGTATATTTGGTCCTCTCGTCTTTTGGTCGTGGTACGAGAGAACGCACGGCGTCACTCACGATCGTCACTAGACGGACGACTTAACTTGACTGTTTTTAAAACATGCGTGATGCGCGCTCGCCTCCTCATCTACGCGAGATTTGGCATCCCTGCGGAGACGAATCGTTCGAGCGCGGCTCGCACGGAGATCGCAATGACACGGGCACAAAACGACGCTCAGGCACTGAACATGCATCTTATACTTCCCTCTTTATTAAACCCGCTAAAATTCAGTTAGCTCTGCCGTATCTCCTTCCGTTCTCGAGAAGGTGACCTCTGTGACAGAATAAGAATTGAAATTGATAATTCGGATGTCAATATTTGTATAGATTTGAGAATATGGAACTATCAACAAGTTTATAATACTGTCGAAGTTAGATTGTACTTCCACATTTTGTTCGCTAAACATACCAACAAATTTGCTCACCTTTTGTTACAGGAATTGCAGTGTTATAAACAGAATCGATCAATACTGATCGCATAGGGAGATACAATTGATATCCGTATTCCGAATCGTCATGTATGATCGCGCAGCATGTCAATGGGATTTAAATACGTGACCGATCACAGCACGACCGCAATGGTGTAGAAATGTCGTAGGAAACTACATTACCGACGATGTCAATGTTTTTGTCGTATTAAAGGAACGCCAATGGTTTGTGCACTTTATTTTAGGATCGTGACTTTTACGTGAACTTGTAACAAAAAGGTGAACTTATCAAAGGACTTTTATAATTTTTATTACAATATAACAGGCTTCACATATTGAAATATTTGTGATTTCATTACAGATGTGACAAATTTTTCCTATTTTATTATTAATATAGTACTTACACATAATATTTTGCTATATGTATGTACTTTATAAGTTTTTCAATTTTCCATGCAGCAGCAAGAATGGTCTCTGGAAATTTATAAAGTTTCGCTATCGAATCGAATCAACCCCCACTCCATGGGAAGAGTAACAAAGATGGAGGGAGAATTATTATCTTCCGTGATTCAGAGAATGGATACAAGACTCTTCTGAGCGCCGTGCGGCATCAGTCGTTTCCGAGCGTTCGGGGCGAAATCACGTGTTACCGGTATCAGTTCAACATTAAAACCGTGTTGATCAAGTTGTGTCGCGTTGTTCGATCAGTGTGTTTCGTGTCTCGAGTTTTCATTGTTTTGTACAACTTCAGATTTCAGTGAAGTCTACTTTTTTTCGATGAGTCGTGTGTCAATTTTATTATTTCTTTGGCCGATTTTCAGCAAATGCGCAGTTGCATTATTAGCAAGTTTATTCAGTCGGTCGAAACAGACAGCAACAGTACAAAAAGTGAGTGTAGAATCAAGTGTTATTGCAGTGCGGATTTTTGGATTACAAGTGATGAGTGAAAATCTAAATGACGTGACAAGTGCGTCGTTTCACCAATAAACATGAGATGCTACGTGAAATACTATATGCATGGAAATACTGTAAGTGTTGAGCAGCCCTGCGTCGAGGTAACAATGCTGACTTCAATTATTGATTGATAATCCAAAGTGCTACATGTCAAGCCGAACTTTTGTTCTTGCATAACACGCTATACGTTATTATGAAAACTGGACAACAGTGACGATGACATTGAAAACTGAAAAGGCAACATCCTAAATTAATTGATATGTTCTGTTTTGTTCTTTGCAGATTTAAGCAGAGACTTCGGAGTATATTTTCCAGTTCTCAGCTACATTGGTGAGTTTGCACCTTGAGAGTTTTCTGGGTTATTGGGAATTCTTACATTATAATGATCATAAATTATGTACCCCCTCCGAGTGATCGCGAATTTTCGCTATTTTTGCCGTATCCGTAACCGTTCTCGAGATATTCGCGATTTGAGATTTCTGTCATCGAAATTCTGTGACTTAATTGGAGTTGCTAATGGCTTTGGTTATTGTCGGACCCGCAGATCCCGAATTATTGCTATTTTTGCGCTATCTATCACCGTTCTCGAGATATTCGCGATTTAAGGTTTGAAAATTAAAATTAAAATCGAAATAAAATTGAGGGATCCAGGGGAGTTCTTACGATGGGCTGATTACCTGCCCGATTCTATTTCCCCTTCAGGTTTCCTACGAAATTTCGTTAGTTTTGCCGTATCTCTCACCGTTCTCGAGATATTCGCGATTTTAGATTTCTGTCATCAAAATTCTGTGAATTAATTGGAATTGCTAATGGCTTTACGACGGCTTGACGATGAGAATGAATGTTTGCGGTTCGACTGTTGAATTTAAGAACCCACTTCCGCTGCCAAACCGTTCATCGTGCTTCTATGGTGTATTCTCGGCGCGAAATATATTCCGTCGGATCTGAAGTGAATAACACTTTCTAACCTAGCTTCCTGAATCATGAGTTACCACCTAGATTCACCTTCGGACCTGTTCGCGTCCAGTGAAATGTTCTGCCAACTCAGCCGCGCCAGATTGGCAGATTGGCGGGGCCGTGAATCTCGCGTCGCAAATATCGCGGACCCAGTTCGGAACCTAGAAGCCTGGAAAATAATGTTGAATGATGACTGATACTGAAGAAGACCGTCTGTACGAGGTTGAGATTATCATACGACGTGAATAAATATTCCTGGTTGGACTGATGAGACATTCTTGGCGTAGAATGTTTACCGCCGGATCAGAATTGGAAAATACTTCCCGACGAAGCCTCCTGCATCATGAGTTACCTCCTTGATTCACTTTCAGACCAGCTCGCGTCCTGAGAATTGTTCCGCAAACTCAGCGACGCCAGATTCGCAGATTGGCGGGCCGCGAATCTTGCGTCGCGAAAATCGCGGACCTAGTTCAGAACATAGAAGCCTGGAAAATAATCTTGAATGGTGACTGATAATGAGGAAGAACGTCTGTACGAGGTTCAGATTATCATACGACACGAATAAATATTCCTGGTTGGACTGATGAGTCATTCTTGGCGTAGAATGTTTACCGCCGCATCGGAATTAGAGAATACCTTGCAAAGGAGCTTCCTGTATCATAAGTTACTTCCTCAATTCACTTTCAGACCAGTTCGCGTCCTGAGAATCGTTCTGCAAACTCAGCGACGCCAGATTGGCAGATTGGCGGGCCGCGAATCTTGCGTCGCGAAAATCGCGGACCCAGTTATGAACATAGAAGCCCGGAAAATAATGTTGAATGACGACTGATAATGAAGAAGACCGTCTGTACGAGGTTGGGATTATCATACGACGAGAATAAATATTCCTGGTTGGACTGATGAGACATTCTTGGCGTAGAATGTTCACCGCCGGATCAGAATTGGAAAATGGTTCCCGACGAAGCTTCCTGCATCATAAGTTACCACCTTGATTCACTTTCAGACCAGTTCGCGTCCTGAGAATTGTTCTGCAAACTCAGCGACGCCAGATTGGCAGATCAGTCATCATTCAACATTATTTTTCAGGCTTTTAAGTTCCGAACTGGGTCCGCGATTTTCGCGACGCAAGATTCGCGGCCCGCCAATCTGCGAATCTGGCGTCGCTGAGTTTGCAGAACAATTTTCAGCACGCGAACTGGTCTGAAAGTAAATCAAGGTGGTACCTCATGATGCAGGAAGCATCGTCGGGAAGTATTCATCAATTCTGATCGGGCGGTATACATTCTACGCCAAGAATGTCTCATCAGTCCAACAGGGAATATATATTCTCGTCGTAAGATAATCTCAACCTCGTACAGATGGTCTTCTTCATTATCAGTCATCATTCAACATTATTTTCCAGGCTTCTAGGTTCATAACTGGGTCCGCGATTTTCGCGACGCAAGATTCGCGGCCCGCCAATCTGCCAATCTGGCGTCGCTGAGTTTGCAGAACAATTTTCAGCACGCGAACTGGTCTGAAAGTGAATCAAGGTGGTAACTTATGATACAGGAAGCTCCTTTGCAAGGCATTCTCTCATTCTGATTCGGCGGTAAACATTCTACGCCAAGAATGTCTCATTAGTCCAACCGGGAATATTTATTCTCGTCGTAAGATAATCTCAACCTCGTACAAACGGTCTTCCTCATTATCAGTCATCATTCAACATTATTTTCCAGGCTTCTAGGTTCATAACTGGGTCCGCGATTTTCGCGACGGAAGATTCGCGGCCCGCCAATCTGCCAATCTGGCGATGCTGAGTTTGCAGAACGATTTTCAGGACGCGAACTGGTCTGAAAGTGAATTCAGGAAGTAACTTATGATACAGGAAGCTCCTTTGCAAGGCATTCTCTCATTCTGATTCGGCGGTAAACATTCTACGCCAAGAATGTCTCATCAGTCCAACCGGGAATATTTATTCACGTCGTATGATAATCTCAACCTCGTACAGACGGTCGTCTTCAGTATCAGTCATCATTCAACATTATTTTCCAGGCTTTTAAGTTCGTAACTGGGTCCGCGATTTCCGCGACGCAAGATTCGCGGCCCGCCAATCTGCAAATCTGGCGTCGCTGATTTTGCAGAACAATTCTCAGGGCGCGAACTGGTCTGAAAGTGAATTGAGGAAGTAACTCATGATACAGGAAGCTCCTTTGCAAGGTATTCTCTCATTCTGATTCGGCGGTAAACATTCTACGCCAAGAATGTCTCATCAGTCCAACCGGGAATATTTATTCTCGTCGTATGATAACCTCAACCTCGTGCAGACGGTCTCCTTCATTATCAGTCATCACTCAACATCATTTTTCAGGCTTCTGGGTTCCGAACTGGGTCTGCGATTTTCGCCACGCAAGATTTGCGGCCGATCATCGCGGATTTCTGTCATCGAAATTCTGTGAATTAATTGGAGTTGCTAATGGATTCAGATAATGTCGAACCCGCAGATCCCGAATTATTGCTATTTTTGCGTTATCTATCACCGTTCTCGAGATATTCGCGATTTAAGGTTTGAAAATTAAAATTAAAATCGAAATAAAATTGAGGGATCCAGGGGAGTTCTTACGATGGGCTAATTACCTGCTTAATTCCATTTCCCGTTAGGGATACCTCCAAAATTTTGTTAGTTTTGCCGTATCTATCACCGTTCTCGAGATATTCGCGATCTTAGATTTCTGTCATTGAAATTCCGTGAAATAATTGGTGTCGTTGATAAAATTCGATGAAAACAGACCCGCAGACCCCGAATCATTGCTATTTTTGCGCTATCTATCACCGTTCTCGAGATATTCGCGATTTTAGATTTTTGTCATCGAATCCTGCGAATTAATTGGAGTTGCTAATGGATTTAGATAATATCGAACCCGCAGATCCCGAATTATTGCTATTCTTGCGCTATCTATCACCGTTCTCGAGATATTCGCGATTTCTAGATTTCTGTCATCGAAATTCTGTGAATTAATTGGAGTTCTTTATGAAATTAGATAAAATCGAACCCGCCGATCCCGAATTATTGCTATTTTTGCGCTATCTATCACCGTTCTCGAGATATTCGCGATTTTATATTCGTGTAGTCGGAATTCTGTAAATAATAGGTGTTATTAATAAAATCAGATAATATATAACCTGCTGATCCCGAATTATTGCTATTTTTGCGCTATTTATCACCGTTTTCGAGATTTTCGCGATTCAAGGGTTCAAAATTAAAATCAAAATCGAAATAAAAAATAAAAATGAATAACCCGTTATCATTATTTTCTTCCTTATTTTGTTTCTCTGTGAACAAGTCATTCCGTTCTGCCGCACCAGAATCATGATCTGTTCGGCATGTTGCTTACGAATTTTCTTACGCATTTGATCGTTAAGTACAATTATTGTACCGTATTCATCAGCTTCTTTGATCTATGAAGGAAAAAGCATAAGAGAGAGAGAGAGAGAGATATTGATTGATTGATTGATTTATTGATTGATCGAACCTTTATTAAGCCTTGGTAGTACTATGAAGCGAATTACGAAATTACATAAAATTATTCAGTGTCAATCAGAAATAAGGTTTTCAAGGACATCAAAATAACAATAGTTTGTATAAGTATAAAAAATAAGTATCAAAAATATTCAATAATAGTAATCAAGTTGATATAATGGTAATAGAATTACTTAATAGTAATGGACATCTACAAGAGGACACGAAATAAAGAGTATGAAATAATGTGCCGAAAATAAAATTAAACATAAAAATAAAAATAAGGATGCAATTAAAATAAAGATAAATAAAGATCAAAGGATTGTGGATAGATACAATGTGATGATAGTTGAAATTAAAATTAAAATTAAAATTCAAATTAAAATAGCCAAAACGTTAAAATTTTGATTAACAATAGCTAAACCGTAACCTTATCTATAGCAAAGAGGTAGTTGTGCAGTCGAACCTTCAGAATTGGAAGTGAGGGAGAAGTTGCTACTTCAGCAGGGAGAGAGTGCCAAAAATACATGGTAGAAAGAAAAAATGAATCGCGATAGGTAGACGTGCGTTGTAGAGGTAAGTGGAAATAGTGAGCTTTTTGCTGTCGGGAAGTATGGTTCGTATGATTTTGGAGAGAAAATAACTCCTTCAAATATGGTGGTGAGTTGCCATGGATTATGTTAAATACCACAATACCTAGAAAATAGAGGTGCAGAGAAAAAAAATGGTGATTCAATGATAGATGAAAATAAGATGCATATGCCAAATGAAACATTGGGAGGGCGCGTAGAGACGAAAAAGCGGGTGTGATAATGAACGAGAGCGAGTGAAACAGCATTATCTGTCTGTTGTCAAGAATTTGTGAAAAAACTCCAAAGATCGAGCGCGAATAATAGCTACATAAATGCGTTCTTTAACTGTATGGTTAACAAATAATGTATCGCTTGAAAAATAATTGAAAAAAAGTCGAATATATTAAACAGATTTCCACACACACAATTTCAACGAATGGACGAATGAATTGGCCAACTTTTAATTATAACTACATTTATTCCAGCAATAATTAAAGACGTGCGTACGCGTAATTTATAATTGTATAAAAGCAGGTGGTCAAGAAATAAGGTTATCGTGAGTGATAAAACGAAAAAAATTCTTTAAATTCGGTTTTACACGTTTGACACGTTTGCCACGCTCAACATGTTTGATCGTACATAATTGTTTACCTGCTCGCTAAATTGTTTTTTCTATAAAAATATAAATGAAGAAATTTTTGTTTCATTTGTAAGGGGCACGGAGGGGGGAGAAAGAGAGTAATTATCGATTCGTTTATTATTTATTTATAATACTAATATTTATTTATTTTTATAATACTGGATTTATTTGTAGTACTATAATAAATAATTGAATCAGTATCACATGTAGAGTATTGCATCCGTTTACGAAGCAAGATCCGAAATTGTATTTCTGTAATATTAAGCAACTGAATCTTTGAAATAAGCGGCAGAGTAGCCGAGGGATATGACGGTTTCACTCTGTAATACGCGTGCGAGTGAGTTTACATGGATGGGTTAGCAAAACAGAGAGCTCAGCGGTGGAGCAGACAATACAGAGCATACTTCGTTATCTGCGTCCATCGCTTACCCGCCGAGAATTTAGTTCACGGAACGGACACACAGATCCGACGGAACCGAGCTTTACCAGTCTGTCCCAGGCTTTTCGCTTCGTGAGCCCTCTCAGATTTCTCTCTGGACTGTATATGCTCTAAGGATTACTAGATCCTAGGGAATTTCTTTGAAAATTTTGTTATAAATAATCATTTTAAAAAAATTCAATCCTCTCTGTTCAGATTTGTGATTCGTAATTCGATTCCAACTCAACTCCAACTCAATTCTAACCTGATTCTGACCCTCAGTGTGAACACACTTAGTGCATAAATTGAAAACCTTAGTCACTGTCATTATTTTTAGGACAAAAACCAATGATGATACTGACAAATGACAAGTCTGTCATATCGCTCCTTTCACGCGTTGACTTAATACTCCATGATTCTAAGAGCACTTTGCACGATCGATGGTTTTTCACGCAACGAGCGCGCTCTTAAATGTCGATATACTCCATGGAAATAATATCGCGTATGTGGCATCTGAGAATGCGGATTGTTTATTGCCAAAATGCATTTGCACAAATAAATATTTAACGTACTAAGGCAACTGAGCGTGCTATAAAACGGTTAGGGCCGACTGAAACTTTTCGGAAGCGAAAAGAGATTTTCTAACAAGTTGACATTCAATATACCGACGCTAATGCACGGGGAAGAAAATGTCAAGAACAAAAAGCGCACCGTATAACCTAACGCGATGGGACAACCCGGAGGATCCACTCGCTCCTCTGACACCGAGTCAAAAAAAGTGTCTGTCTGTATTGCAGGATGAAATGCTACCAGCGGATCGTCCGAGCAACGTCACAGCACCTCATAGGAAGTCGAAGGATGATAATGAAGAAAAAAAAGAGGAGAAGGAGATGTGCTATTCGGAGAAGATCGAGACGTATCAAGAGTTACTCCAAAACTATACCGCCTTGGAGAAGCGATTTATGTCTGTTGCGGACCTGAAGTACACAGCTTACTTAGACCAGCTGAAATCGCGTCGAAACGAGTGTCATCAACTGTGCGTAGAGATAGAAAATGCGCTGCAAGACTTTGCCACTTTGTCCAAGCAATATACAGCTGTATCCTCCAGGACGACATTGCTACACGAGGCCAGTGAGCAGCTGATATCAGACCAACAAAAGTTGAACTCGTTCAATGATGAGATAGTGCGCCACTTGAAATACTTCAAAGAGGTCGATCGGATTCTGGAAAAACTCGAGGCTCCAACTCTCTCTGTGAACAGTGAAATCTTCTTCGATCTACTCGACAAGATCGACTCCAATATGGACTTTGTTCAGAACAACGATAGCTTTAAAGAGAGCAGCACTTACCTTGTTAAGTACAGGCATTGCCAGTCCAAGGCTATTACTCTGATACAACACTATGTTTTTAACCAGTTTGCCAATGCCACTGAAAGCATTTTAAGCCCCAAAGAAACTGACAATGAACCCAAGAACTCGGACGCAGCTTTAGCTCTATTTTACGGCAGGTTTCAATCTGTCCTACCCAAGATTAAAAGTGTTCTGGAACAGATTGAGTCCAAGTCTTCTAAGAGACAAGAGTATGAGACGCTGTTGACAGAGTGCCATCAGTCTTACTTGAGCCATAGAGGAACGGTTTTAGGCCCTGGTGTCACTCAGGCTCTCAATTCCGTCAAGGAAAGGTAAGCACACTTACCTTGTTCTGATGTATGATACGCTATTATAGTAGTAAAGTATTCTCACGTATCGAAAGTTTCCTTGATGTTATTTGCCATCGTTCAGTTCATTGTTATTATCAAAATCTCAAAATTTGTTTCAACTGTCTTGAACCAAGTTGATCAAGGTTTATTTTACGTAAGCTGTGAGTCCATGGAACTTTTTATATAATGGGTAAGAATATCATAGTCTCTTTGTTGGTTCACAAATTTAATCACAGTTTTTTCAAAACCTTCTATTTTTCAAAACTTTTCTGAACTTGAAAAGTTGTTTTTTCAATCTTTGCATCTCTTAAATATGATCATTGCAGGTACAACGGGGACCACTGCAGTCTGGTGCGTCATTCTTGTGCACTGCTGTTGCATGCGTCAATAGATGAGCACCGTCTGTTCTACCAGTTCTTCAGTAAGACATCGGCATCATTGAACGTGTACCTGGAAGGTCTTTGTACATCTCTGTATGATTCGCTCCGACCTTTCATCATTCACATCAACCATCTTGAAACACTTGCTGAGATCTGCTGTATCCTTAGAATAGAGATGCTTGACGAGCACGTACAGAACAACTCTGAGCCTCTTCAAGGCTTCGGCAGCATCTGCCTGCAGCTTCTTCACGACGTTCAGGAACGTCTAGTCTTCCGGGCTCATCTATATCTACAATCAGACGTTCTCAATTACAACCCGTCGGCCGGAGATCTTGCATATCCGGAGAAACTCAAGATGATGGAGGACATTGCAGAGTCGATACGTGAGGAAACTAACCAGCTCAGAATGAAACGGATTTCGTTATCGTCGAATGATAGTGGAACACCTGAAGCGATTTCTCGTAATCATTTGATGATGGATCCCCTTCATTATCAGAAGTCCAGCGCTGCAAACTCTCCGGCTGATTTGCATGGAATGTGGTATCCGACAGTGAGACGCACGCTTGTCTGTCTCTCCAGGCTTTACAGGTGCGTCGATAGGCCAGTCTTTCAATCACTGAGTCAGGAAGCCATATCGCTTTGCGTTCAGAGCATAGAGAGTGCTAGACAGAAGATAAATCTCAGGTCAACGCCACTAGATGCGGAGCTCTTCCAAGTTAAGCATTTACTGATACTACGTGAGCAGATCGCCCCTTTTCAGGTCGACTTCACTATAAAGGAATATAGCTTGGACTTTTCCAAAGTTAAGACAGCAGCTTTTGGACTTCTTGAAAAGAGGTCTAGACTTTTTACACTCTCAAATAACGCTCTGCTGGAATTTCTGCTAGAAGGTGCTCCGCAGATGAAGGAGCAGCTTATTGATTCGCGTAAACATGTTGACGCTAAGCTCAAATCGACTTGTCAACGTCTGATACAGCATGCTACTCATTTACTGATTGAGCCAGTGATAAAGCTGTTGGAGAGAGCGAAAATGTACGTCAATTCCGATGGATCTAGTAGAATAAGGCAGCAGCCCTTTGGCTCTGCCCAAGAAATAGCCAAGACCGTTGGGGATACTCAGAGACTTATTAAATTTAAGTTACCAAATATTCAGCAATCGATGCAGCTTTACTTGGCCAACAGAGAAACCGAGTGCATACTTTTTAGACCTATCAAGAATAACATCGTTGCCGCTTTTACACAGTTGCTGCAATTGCTGAGTAATAATTATACCGCCGAGGAACTCCTCCTCATTGCTTGTCCTTTGCCTGATCAGATTTCCGTTACTCTGAGCTCGACCAGCCTTGCACATGGAAAATTGGCCCAACATGAAGCACAGCGATTAGAGACGGCAGTAAAAAAGGTAGAAGAAATTGGAGATGGCGGAGTCAAGGGTAATACGGAAACTTCGGTTAGTACTGTTTAAAGTTCGTTTATGGATTGAAAAATTTAAGATACCCTGAGTTAAATTGGGAAGAGTAATATTGAGAGTAATGTATGAACGGTAACAGTGGTACCTCTGTAATGATTTTCAGTATACATATTTAAAGATAGGCAATTCAATTAGGTATTTTGCAATAATAAATTTTAGAAATGTGAATTATTTATGTACACAAAATAAAATTTGACGTAGAGTTAAAATTATTTGCCGTGATGATTGTTATAGGTATTTAGGATCGAGTATTTTTATAAATAGTAATATATGATATGCAACGTAAGAATATTACATATTATAAATAATGTATATACATTTACACCTGCTTAAGATAGTAATCATGTACATAAACAACGTTAATAAACCTACATTAAGTTTAACGAGAATAGATATCGGTAATCTTTAATTTGTATTAGATTGATTAAATGAAATCAAGTATCGCAAAACACAGTTTTCCTATTTTGCACTGGAAAAAAGTAATCAATAAACAATAAAACCTTAATAGATTGTTTGGCGATCCAGTCATAACTGTGAATAAACTGTGATCTAGACTTGGGTAAATGATAAATGAAAAAGAGACAGTATAATTTGACAAATTAGAGAAGAGAGAAATGTAAGATTGATTTTTCTTGTTTTTAAATCATGTTTCATCACGGGAATAAAATTAAAGATGTATTTCGAAAATAAAAATTTGATGGAATTTTAATTTTCTATTGGTAAAACGGAAAAAGAATAAAAAAAAAGTCTTTTAATTAGTCTCCATACAGTTCTGTCATGATAAAATTGTTTTATATAACTAATGCTGAAGTGAAACTACCATCGAACATTGGTCTTGAAATGTCTTTTCGTATATACACGTAAAGATTTTCGTAAAGATTTTCATAAGGCAACCACAGCTCTTATATTCCAAGTCTTTCAAAAACTTTTTTTCGTGTAAAATTGATGCATAGTTCTACTTAGCACAGGTCCTAGCTGGCGTTGGGTTCTTCCAAACAGTATTGAAGCTAGTAAGTTTTCTCCGCTAGAACCCGCGTCGTTGTAGGCTTTCTTTAGCGCGAATGGCGTTGGATAAAACTCAACGATCGCCATAGCTTTCTCGACAGACATACCTCTCAATTGAACCAATTGTCGGATGAACATTTCGCTCAATTTGAAATTCTGGTAAGCAACATTACGATCGGATTACTAGTTGAAATTAAACACGAATGTAAGTAATTCGTAAAGATTTCGCAGTTGTTTTGAAAATGCGTAAAAAAGTGTTTTTCACGTTCCGTAATGTTTTGGAATTCTTAATAATCTTTGGTTGTACTTAAATTAAATTTGTCTTCACCTTCATATTTCTCGTAAATTGTATATTACTCACCTTTACTTTGGCGACTGCTTTGTTAAAATCTTTAAAGAACATAAGTCGTGTTTCGTTTGAGAGTATATTGGAAGACGTTAGGTCGTCCTTGTTACACCCAATGAGAGTTTTTTTCTGAAAGTAGGAATAAAAATTTGTAATTTTACAATCACTGTTGTCAATTAACATGTCTCTTATGAGCACGTATATTTTCTAGTACCTGATAAATTTTATTGAGCATCAGTGTTAGGGAGGCCAAGTAAAACATTGAGTCTTTATGACTATTAGTGTACTTCACGGCAAATCCGTCCTGAATCAATGTGTTAGTCGCTGCTTGAAACAGAGTTTGCAAAGGTAGTAGGGAGTGTTGATTATTGCCATGATTCTCTACTAGATAAATTATATTATCAATACCAGATCTCTTCAATCTAAACTGAAGAAAAGAAAAAAAAAACTATTTTAATTTAATATCGATCATTTCCGTACAGGTCCTTCACTCAGCTGACCTTTTGCTCTTGATATCTCCCATCCCTAATACTGCCACTAAAATCATCCATCCGTTTTCTCTCTACTATATGGGGCAAGATCAGCTCGAAGCCAGAACTTTTGCATCTTGCTATCCAAGTAAAATCCCCAAGTTTTAAATTTCGAACTTCAAATCTGACTTCTGCTCTCGTTAACTCTGCGAGTGTTATGTCGTCCTTGGGTCGCACCTTACCACTAGAATAAAATACAAATCGAAACAATGAAAATAAATGAATACTCTCAAATATGCATAAATGTTTCGTCAACAATTGTGATTTACCCAGCTATTTCGCGGTCGTCAACTAATAAAATCACATCAAAAGTATTCGGTGCAAGAATGACTGTTTCAAAGCTCGAGCTCACACTTCCCTGTTTACATTTTTCTCCATTATTCAGTATATTAGCTGATTCCTTTATCTGACCCGCAGAATAAACGTCCAATTCCCTAGCCAAGCTTACAGCACTGCTGCACGCAACTTCATTTCTTCGATTTTCGATTTCAATTGGAGAATTTGAGCGAGAGTTTATCTCGTAAACTGGCTCGTTTACTTCTGGACTGTGCAATTCCGAGTTAGCAGAACTACAACTTTTCGCAGGTGACAACATCCTAACATCGCCATTTCTTTCTGCACTTGAACATGGAAATGGGTTGTTAAAAGCAGGATGGTTTTCGTCAATTTCGGACAGCTGAACTGCTGCTGTGTACCCATCATCTGTTAGACGGTATCTGAAATAAACGTCGTAATTGATATTGTTGAAATATACACTTGAACACTAATTGGCAGTAGTTTTTCCTGCCATTTTTATGGTATTCTTAGCAATATTAATTTTCGTCAGTTTATTATTCTCAGCTCACTTTGCAGGGTTGCTGCTTTTAATGACGAGCCCTTTTTGTATTAAAGTAGTCATAGAGGCCCACGCGGAATAGTAGCTACCAGGTTCTGGTTTACTTAAAGAATTATCACAGTAACGTTGAGCAGCGGCCTGAAGATCAGCCTTGTTCATATATCCTGTAACAAGTTTAAATCATCATAATTAATGAATGAATAAAAAAATACTGTCCACTTTTCAGAAATGAAAACTTATGTTTATACTGATTATAATTACTGAATGAAGAGGAATTATAATTTCGTTTAAAAAGTTTCGAATTGGTTGCTTCTACAATGAGCGTGTCGTTTGTTATCTATCACCTATGAAATCTGGATTCTGCATCTTTTCATAAAATGTTAACAGTATTGCATATCCTCCAGATCTCCACGCAGGTATGTAGGAATTGTTCTTAGAATTAGTTTTCACTCCCTGAAACAGACACGAGAGTGTTGAGGGTTGAAAGTTTATGGCAAATCGCATTATAAGATGTTGAGAAAATGAAACCGTACAGAAAAAATTTGACAAGTGACAAAATGCTATGGAACATTTTTTTACCATAACTTATAATTGTGCTTACATTTTCTATAGCCCGAGCTGTGTCACTATTGTCCTTTAGTTTTCTTGTTTTTTTTGCTGGTTGTGGTTCACCGCCGTTGGGTTTTTTTTCTCTTTTATTCGGAGTTTGCCGTGCTCTATGTCCTAGATAATCGTCAGTATTGTTCACATCACAGTCATTTGGATCTTGGAACTGATTGGCTGGCTTTATGCTGTTAGCAGCTGTACACAAGCCCTTAGTTTTGTATTCGGTCAATTTTTTGTCCAACATAATGCATAGTTTATCCCCAAAATACCGTAGTATTTTACAATCTCTGCCTGTCTCTAAACGTAGCGGACATTTTCTTAGAGAAGACAAAGCCTTTATAAAACAATACTGCATCTGTGAACCCTGTGATGCTGCATCCTCTTTCCACTCCTCAAGCCACTTTTCAAAAAGAGGATTTGGACATTTCGATTTTGCTCTAATTCTCTTCATTTTTGCCGAGTACCTGCTCATCGTCGATTCATCAATTGTTATAATTTTCTCATCGCATTCAGAACTGTTGACAGTTGTAACCTGAAAAAAATTGATAGCCTTACTGTTTTAAACTGTTTGGTAGAGATGGTGGAGAGTCAACATGCAACTGAGGGTTTATCCATGGAAATACCGAATGATTTTGTCAACCAATAACACTGCCTGTGACAACACGCATTTAGGCCTCGATTATACAGAAGGGAAGAAAGATTGCGACATTTTAACTAGGTTAACTGAGTGGACACTGGATTGCCTTATGAAATTTATCACTGGCAGATAGCTATCGAGCTAGTTTGGCGAATGAGTAAACAAAGTAAGAGCAAAATGATTGTGATGAAAAAAAAAAGTGTGTGTGTGTCAGCTCCGACGCACGACTGGAGTTTACTCCTTACGAAGGATAATTATGATATATATCGAATAGAAAAAGAGGGTAAGTGAACGCATTTTCCAAAATGATAAGAGAAACAAACATATATCTGTAATTATTCCGATTATTTATATTACTTCAATAAAAGCGTAGTACATAAAAATACACGTATCAATGCATAGAAGTACAAGAAAACTTTAAAATCAGAACATTAAAAGTTGATGGTTTGGTTGCTGTTTGTGTACGTTGTATCGATATAATAAATGCTACTATATGTATTTATTGTACAGCATGCATACCCTGTACTCGGCGGCAGCATGTAAGTTACGGCAGAACTTCGTAATACGCAGGCACACAACACACACGTACAAACATACGCACTCATTCAACTCTCAGCCAGAGGTAGTGAACTCGAACAGTGAGACTACGAAGCATCGTACAAAGAGGTGAAAGAGGAGACCCCGAGTATAGGATACGCTATGTAATGTATTCCATCTCATTCTTTTGCACGTTCAATCCTACAGATATCTATATGTTTGTCTCTTTCTACTTGACGCCTCAAGTTTCCGTGTTACACTTGATTTTACTCCTCATAAAATTTCCGTACCGTGCCTTATAACTCAAATCGTTTCTGATCCTGGTTTGCAGTATCATGGTTTCTAAATGCAGTTTTGAAGTGCGTTACAATTACGTTCTCGACAACTGAGCCCAAGGAGGATATCTTGAACTGAGCCACGTGTTTATAGGGTGTATTCCGAAATATTGTGACATCGACGGTACCTAGTGGAAATTTCCACATGTTAGACACTGGAATCGTTCACACAGCTGCAGCTAGACTCTCAGTAGTTTGGGTCACCAATTACCGATAAAGTATAGAAATACACCGGACAACGGTCATTCTATCGCTCCAATCGAACGAACCGAGGAAGGAGTAATTGTTGGATGAAAGATTTAATTAATTGGCTTACCTTTTGAGAATAATCTGGATATGATGAATTGCAGCGTAGATTGGTAATATATTAATATATTCGGACATAGTTGCTATTTGCTTAATATTATTAGGATTGCGCTGCTGCGAGTATTCTTAGGTGTTTGTGTTATAACAATCTTAACAGATTTAGGGTATTTAACAATTTGATAATTCGTAGTTTTAGAGTAGGTTTAAATGTGTGCTTTCGTATAATTCTCTTCTGTAATTATTAATTCTTATATTGATATAGATCGGCTTGGAAGGTATTAGAGCGTTGTTCTTATGTTTGTTGGTTGCCTGATACTGGGCGTTGCCGGTTGGATGTTACAATATACTCGCAGTACTGCAAGTACTGGCAACCGCGTTCCGAAATCGCGCACACTCGATTTTTGAGACTTTTTGAAGATTTTTCATAACGTTTCAAGATGGCGTTTCGTTTGTTGAAAATGTTTAAAGTGCTAAAAAACATAGAAGAAAAAATCGGCCCATCATCGCCCAGGTGTCGGTATGACCGGAATGAGAAACTAGATTTTTCAGAATGTTTCAGATTTTTAAAAAAGACCGTTTTCGAAATGGGTTTGAATAATATTTAAAAAAAACGGTTATCGAAAAAAATTTGAAAAAATTTAGGAGTGCCTTTTTTAGATGGTCTAACCGCATAAAAAATCGCGGAACGAATCAAAAATGGGGAGGGAAAAACGGAATAAATTTGACATGGAATGCCCCATATATTTATGCGGTCCATGTACGATATTGATATGTATGATACATTTAGGATTAATACGTGATGCATACTATAAATTTTATAATTTTCCAGGAGACAAACTAGATTATCTATAATAATACGGCTATAATATGAAAAGAGAAAAATTATTCATTTCGAAATGGGGTTCTATTCGACACGCGCTCGATGTATCCATAACATTAGTATTCATAATTATTCCAACAACTTTTCATTTGTTCTCTTGATCTTGAATTTTCCTAGGCATAGAATCGAAACGCTAATTTAGCTAGTCGAAAGTGACGTATCCACGTTGGGTAGAGAGCAGAATTGTTTTTCGAAAATTGTTCGGATGGAAAAAAATTCAGAGTAACTGTAATACATCACGGATGCGCTAATTTTGATCGAGATGAAATGGATGCTCCGTATATGAGACTGTATTTAACGCAGTGTAGTGATTTAAAGACCTAATAAGGTGATAGGGAGAGAAAGAACGAAGCTCTTTAAAATTTCAAGTGTATTTTAACACACATTTGAAAGGTACGAGCAAAATTTATTATCATCCAACTGTCGCAGAACGGCAGCGTTATTAGCCGACCCGTTAACTGAAGAATATATCTTTAGTCAACGGCTGACTATCGAAGGGCCTGGTCGTTTGAGTCTGGAATCAGCAGGAAGGATAAAAGTGCGTATTTCTTATATGAAATGTGAAAACCAAAATCATTATACATCATATCGTATCATATTATCATACATCATACACCATACATCATCACACATAGTATTAAAATTAGAAACAAAAGTTTGGATGTGCGGATGTTCAGAAAGTGACGTCACCCAAATTTTTTTTTCTCTTGACGTCATCGATCTGCTTGAAAATCTGCTAGCCGAATTCCTCAGTTTGGAAACAACCGCGCAGTAGAGCGGACGGATCATTATCGCGCTCCGCAGATTTCGAGTACCGGGTTCTCTACCTCCTGGATCCTGCGCTCCGGGTCCGCTTCCTGCTGCAACTCGACTTCAGGGACAAGCGCTCCGTAGTTTCTGCGCTGCAGGTCCACTACCTGGTGAAGCTTGACTTCCAGAACAGGCGCTCCATGGTTTCTGCGCTCAAGGTACGCTACCTGGTGAAACGTGACTTCCAGGACAAGCGCTCCGTGGTTCCTGCGCTCCAGGTACGCACCTGGTGAAGCTTGACTTCCAGAACAGGCGCTCTGTGGTTTTTGCGCTCAAGGTACGCTACCTGGTGAAACGTGACTTCCAGGACAAGCGCTCCGTGGTTCCTGCGCTCCAGGTTCGCTACCTGGTGGAGCTTGACTTCCAGGACAAGCGCTCCGGGGTTCCTGTTTCATGTTTACTATAAATTATTTCAATTCATTTTTCGCGCAAGCCCAAATTCAGTAGCTGTCAATGCGCTAATAAAATTGATTACATTATTAATTAATTAATTAGGTATAATAATCCTTACACAATATTTTTGAAGTGTTCTTATACTGAAACTATTCATTATTGTTCAAGGTATAACGTGAGGTGGTTATCGGTGGTTGTTGGACGTGGTTGGCGGTGGTTGGAGGTGGTCGGAGGTGGACGAGGAGGAGGACGAGGATTTGTGCTCGACGAGTAAAACATTTTTAAAATATTTGATGGCAATTGTAATTATATTTCATCTAAAATATTTCAAACTTGTCACGTTTACAATGAATTATTTCAATTCATTTTTCGCGCGAGCACATATTCAGTAGCTGCAAATGCGCTGATGAAATTTATTACATATCTATTAATTAATTATTTATATTAATCCTTACACAATATTTTTGAAGTGTTCTTATACTGAAACTATTTATTATTGTTCAAGGTATAACCCGAGGTGGTTATCGGTGGTTGTTGGAGGTGGTTGGCAGTGGTTGGAGGGAGCTGAAGGTGATTTGAACTGGTTGGAGGTCGTTGGAGGTAGTTGCCGGTGGTAGAAGGTAAACGGAGGTGGTCGAGAACGAGAAGGAGGACAAGGAGGGGGAGGAGGAGGACGAGGTGGACAAGAAGGATGGAGATCGTCGTAGGTGAATGAAGGTGGTAAGGTAGTCTGGGGTGTTGGGTTGGTGTAGTGTTGGGGCATTGGGGTGTTAAGGTGTCGGGGTGGTGGGGACCTACCCTAACCAACCTTACCCTACACCCTACGTGAGCCTACCCTACCCTACCCTACCCTACCCTACCCTACACTCCCCTAGCCTTCCTGCCCCTACCCTCCTCCTATACTCCTAATTCTACTCCTACTCCTACTCCTACTTCTACTTCTACTTCTACTTCTACTTCTACTTCAATCTTACTACTACTTCCACTCCAATCTTACTCCAACTCCTGATCCTACTCCTACTCCTACTTCTACTTCTACTTTAATCTTACTACTACTTCCACTCCAATCTTACTCCAAATCCTGATCCTACTCCTACTTCTACTCCAATCTTACTCCTACTTCTACTACGATCTTACTCCAACTCCTGATCCTACTCCTACTCCTACTCTCACTCTTGAACCTACTCCTCATCCTACTTCTATTCCTACTCCCACTCCTATTCCTACTCCTAATTCTGAATACTAATATTATGGAATATATAGACTGCGTGTCGAATTAAATCCCATATCGAAACGAACAATTCTTTTATTGTCATATTATAGCCGATTATAGTAGATAATCTAGTATGTTTCCGAGAAAATTATAAACTTTATAGTATGCATCACATATTAATCATAAATGAATCATATATTTCAATGTCGTACATGGACCGCATATACATTTATACTTTTTGGTCTCTGAATCATTATTACATCTGATCTATTTTTATTCATGACCTATGTGTACATTCATCTCTCGGGTACCTATACTTTAATTAAATCACTGTTTTACTAAGAATTTTGAAAGATATTTATTCTCATTATTTATTTCTTGTATCGCCGACAAGTCGGTAAGTACATTCAGGACAAGTACTAGCTTGGGCTTACCATTGCAAAGACTGTGTTACTCAGAAGGTGAATGCAGCCAGCATCATGTCGAAATCGAAAACTTTCTGATGTTCTGCAATAAGTTCTCAACTCTAACGTTGAAACATCTCACAGAGCAATTTGCGGTTGTCATATCAACGCCCATGAGGGCAACTGTCTGTAAATTCTTCATCCAATCGTAGGGCTAACCCCTTTGCATTTTTGTCAAAAATTTTCGCGATTCTGAAAAGTGCCGGAATAAATTCGTTCATGCACTATTCCGGCGTACTTTCGCGAGAGAAATCAATTGTGCGCAGTCCCAATACGCTGCGATCAACGCATGAAAAGTTAGAGCCAAAAAACGGGAACCTGTATTTTCGGAATTTTTTAGCAGGTGCAGTTTCCTTCCTAATTTCTTTCCTGTTGATCCTACGCTCTTTTTGCGGCGTTTTCTAGGTTCCTGGAGGTCCAATTAGTCAGAAACGGGTCATACAAATCGAATCTGAGACCAAAAATTTTTTGGTCGAAAAATGAAAAAAAAGTAAGGCTAACCTCTTCGTATTTTTGGCGAAAATTTTGACGATTTTGAAAAGTGCTGGAATAAATTCTCTCCGGCACTATTCTGACGTAATTTTGCGAGAGAAATCGATTGGGCGCAGTCGCAATACGCTGCGATAAACGCGTCAAATGTTGGAGCCGAAAAACGAGAACCTGTATTTTCGGCATTTTTCAGCAGGTGCAGTTTCCTTCCTAATTTCTTTCCTGTTGATCCTACGCTCTTTTTGCGGCGTTTTCTAGGTTCCTGGGGGTCCAATTAGTCAGAAACGGGTCATACAAATCGAATCTGAGACCAAAAATTTTTTGCTCGAAAAATGAAAAAAAAGTAAGGCTAACATACATAAAGCTGGAGATAAAGAAGAACCAAAAAGCTATCGACCCATATCAGTAACAAACAGCATGGCGAAAATTCTAGAAAAGGTAATGACAAACAAACTACAAAATTATTTAACAAAGCACCATATTCTCTCTCCAAATCAATATGGATTTCAGCCTGGCAAAAGTACACAAGACGCTATACACCGACTAATAACATGCATACAAAGCAGTACTGATAATGGCACGAAAGTAATAGCAACTTACCTGGACCTCGCTAAAGCCTTCGATACTATACCACACGAACAACTACGCAACAAACTCGAGGCAATAGGAATACGAGGAACAGCGCAAAAATGGTTTCGGAGCTACCTAACAAAGAGGAAACAAAAAAAAAAAAAATAGGAAACATATACAGTGATCAAACCAAGATAGTCTGCGGAATACCACAAGGAACTATTCTCTCAGCTGTACTCTTCAATATCTATATCAATGATATTATCTCCCTGGACCTCCAATCAACAATAATTGCTTATGCGGACGACGCGGCACTAATAACAGTGAAGAACACTTGGCAAGAAACCTACTACACAGCGACAAAAGACCTGAAGACAATACAAGACCATCTCAAACACCACCGTTTAACACTGAATACTAACAAAACTACATAGACAACATTTAAAACAACACCAAACGAAAAACTTCAAATATTAAATATGCATATAATACTTCATACATGTCATCATGACACAGAACCATGCAGATGCGAGAAATTGATCAAGAATACACAACAAAAATACTTAGGGATAATAAAAGATGAGCAGCTAAAATGGAAGGAGCACATCAACTTCACTGTTAAAAAATTAAGAAAACTGATGCATCCTCTGTACAACCTGAGCCACATCGTCAACACACACACGATAAGAGCAATATACTTCGCTCTAGTACACTCGGTCGTACAATATGGAATCACAGCGTGGGGTAGCGCCTATCAAAAAGCAATTCAACCACTCCAACAAGCACAGAAAGCAATAATAAAAATTGCGCTACATAAACCAAAAGATTATCCTACAGAACAACTCTACATGGAAAACAAAATCCTCGACCCCAGGCAGCAGTATCTTAAAGACATAATGATCAGACTTCATAAAAACCCGAATGAGATAGCGTTAAGGCAACGACAACATTCCTGCCACACAAGAGCAGAAGAAATGGGAAAGCTGGAAATTGCAAAAGCACACACCAAACATGGACAATAAATGGAAGAATATAGTGCAAATAAAGTATACAACAGACTACCATCAGAAATTAAAAAAATGACAATGTATTCCTTCAAAAAATCGATAACACCATGGCAACTACAGACAGAAAGAACACTATATGAAGAACTAACAAATCATTGTATATAAAACATGAAAAGCACGAAATGGAACAATGATGGAAGAAACACAGACCGGAGAAAACCTAGAAAGAAAAAAGGATGGAAAAATGAAGAAATGAAACACCTACCTACTAAGACACAACTTGTTATGTAATATAATATATGAAGATAGAATACACATCACACACCACACTTAGGCACACACAAAATTGCAGATAGAAACACCTCATAACCCTGCGAACGAGTTCACACTCATGCAGGGACATTTCACATGAGAACACAAATGTATAAATACGGCTAAAGGTTACAATAAAACTAAATCTATATCTCAATCCAACCCCTTTCCATTTTTGGCGAAAATTTTGACGATTTTGAAACGTGCTGGAATAAATTCTCTCCGGCACTATTCCGACGTAATTTTGCGAGAGAAATCGATTAGGCGCAGTCCCAATACGATGCGATCAACGCATCGAAAGTTACAGCCAATAAACGAGAAGCTGTTTTTTCGACATTTTTCAGCAGGTGCTTTTTCGCTCGCCATTTCTCTTCTGTTGATCTCACGCTCTTTTCGCTGCGTTTTCTGAGCTCCTGATGGTCCAATTAGTCAGGACAGGGTCATACAAATCGAATCTGAGACCTAACCGTTTCCGGCCGAAAAAAAAGTAAGGCTAACCCCTTTGCATTTTTCTCGAAAATTTAAGCGATTTTGAAAAGTGCTGGAATTGATTCTTTCATGCACTATTCGGACGTGATTTTGCAAGAGAAATCGATTGGGCGCAGTCCCAATACGCTGCGATCAACGCATCGAAAGTTACAGCCAATAAACGAGAAGCTGTTTTTTCGACATTTTTCAGCAGGTGCTTTTTCGCTCGCCATTTCTCTCCTGTTGATCTCACGCTCTTTTCGCTGCGTTTTCTGAGTTCCTGGTGGTCCAATCAGTCAGGAAAGGGTCATACAAATCGAATCTGAGACCTAAAATTTTTCGGCCGAAAAAAAAGTAAGGCTAACCCCTTTGCATTTTTCTCGAAAATTTAAGCGATTTTGAAAAGTGCTGAAATCGATTCTTTCATGCACTATTCGGACGTGATTTTGCGAGAGAAATCGATTGGGCGCAGTCCCAATACGCTGCGATCAACGCATCGAAAGTTACAGCCAATAAACGAGAAGCTGTTTTTTCGACATTTTTCAGCAGGTGCTTTTTCGCTCGCCATTTCTCTCCTGTTGATCTCACGCTCTTTTCGCTGCGTTTTCTGAGTTCCTGGTGGTCCAATCAGTCAGGAAAGGGTCATACAAATCGAATCTGAGACCTAAAATTTTTCGGCCGAAAAAAAAGTAAGGCTAACCCCTTTGCATTTTTCTCGAAAATTTAAGCGATTTTGAAAAGTGCTGGAATTGATTCTTTCATGCACTATTCGGACGTGATTTTGCGAGAGAAATCGATTGGGCGCAGTCCCAATACGCTGCGATCAACGCATCGAAAGTTACAGCCAATAAACGAGAAGCTGTTTTTTCGATATTTTTCAGCAGGTGCTTTTTCGCTCGCCATTTCTCTCCTGTTGATCTCACGCTCTTTTCGCTGCGTTTTCTGAGTTCCTGGTGGTCCAATCAGTCAGGAAAGGGTCATACAAATCGAATCTGAGACCTAAAATTTTTCGGCCGAAAAAAAAGTAAGGCTAACCCCTTTGCATTTTTCTCGAAAATTTAAGCGATTTTGAAAAGTGCTGAAATCGATTCTTTCATGCACTATTCGGACGTGATTTTGCGAGAGAAATCGATTGGGCGCAGTCCCAATACGCTGCGATCAACGCATCGAAAGTTACAGCCAATAAACGAGAAGCTGTTTTTTCGACATTTTTCAGCAGGTGCTTTTTCGCTCGCCATTTCTCTCCTGTTGATCTCACGCTCTTTTCGCTGCGTTTTCTGAGTTCCTGGTGGTCCAATCAGTCAGGAAAGGGTCATACAAATCGAATCTGAGACCTAAAATTTTTCGGCCGAAAAAAAAGTAAGGCTAACCCCTTTGCATTTTTCTCGAAAATTTAAGCGATTTTGAAAAGTGCTGAAATCGATTCTTTCATGCACTATTCGGACGTGATTTTGCGAGAGAAATCGATTGGGCGCAGTCCCAATACGCTGCGATCAACGCATCGAAAGTTACAGCCAATAAACGAGAAGCTGTTTTTTCGACATTTTTCAGCAGGTGCTTTTTCGCTCGCCATTTCTCTCCTGTTGATCTCACGCTCTTTTCGCTGCGTTTTCTGAGTTCCTGGTGGTCCAATCAGTCAGGAAAGGGTCATACAAATCGAATCTGAGACCTAAAATTTTTCGGCCGAAAAAAAAGTAAGGCTAACCCCTTTGCATTTTTCTCGAAAATTTAAGCGATTTTGAAAAGTGCTGAAATCGATTCTTTCATGCACTATTCGGACGTGATTTTGCGAGAGAAATCGATTGGGCGCAGTCCCAATACGCTGCGATCAACGCATCGAAAGTTACAGCCAATAAACGAGAAGCTGTTTTTTCGACATTTTTCAGCAGGTGCTTTTTCGCTCGCCATTTCTCTCCTGTTGATCTCACGCTCTTTTCGCTGCGTTTTCTGAGTTCCTGGTGGTCCAATCAGTCAGGAAAGGGTCATACAAATCGAATCTGAGACCTAAAATTTTTCGGCCGAAAAAAAAGTAAGGCTAACCCCTTTGCATTTTTCTCGAAAATTTAAGCGATTTTGAAAAGTGCTGAAATCGATTCTTTCATGCACTATTCGGACGTGATTTTGCGAGAGAAATCGATTGGGCGCAGTCCCAATACGCTGCGATCAACGCATCGAAAGTTACAGCCAATAAACGAGAAGCTGTTTTTTCGACATTTTTCAGCAGGTGCTTTTTCGCTCGCCATTTCTCTCCTGTTGATCTCACGCTCTTTTCGCTGCGTTTTCTGAGTTCCTGGTGGTCCAATCAGTCAGGAAAGGGTCATACAAATCGAATCTGAGACCTAAAATTTTTCGGCCGAAAAAAAAGTAAGGCTAACCCCTTTGCATTTTTCTCGAAAATTTAAGCGATTTTGAAAAGTGCTGAAATCGATTCTTTCATGCACTATTCGGACGTGATTTTGCGAGAGAAATCGATTGGGCGCAGTCCCAATACGCTGCGATCAACGCATCGAAAGTTACAGCCAATAAACGAGAAGCTGTTTTTTCGACATTTTTCAGCAGGTGCTTTTTCGCTCGCCATTTCTCTCCTGTTGATCTCACGCTCTTTTCGCTGCGTTTTCTGAGTTCCTGGTGGTCCAATCAGTCAGGAAAGGGTCATACAAATCGAATCTGAGACCTAAAATTTTTCGGCCGAAAAAAAAGTAAGGCTAACCCCTTTGCATTTTTCTCGAAAATTTAAGCGATTTTGAAAAGTGCTGAAATCGATTCTTTCATGCACTATTCGGACGTGATTTTGCGAGAGAAATCGATTGGGCGCAGTCCCAATACGCTGCGATCAACGCATCGAAAGTTACAGCCAATAAACGAGAAGCTGTTTTTTCGACATTTTTCAGCAGGTGCTTTTTCGCTCGCCATTTCTCTCCTGTTGATCTCACGCTCTTTTCGCTGCGTTTTCTGAGTTCCTGGTGGTCCAATCAGTCAGGAAAGGGTCATACAAATCGAATCTGAGACCTAAAATTTTTCGGCCGAAAAAAAAGTAAGGCTAACCCCTTTGCATTTTTCTCGAAAATTTAAGCGATTTTGAAAAGTGCTGAAATCGATTCTTTCATGCACTATTCGGACGTGATTTTGCGAGAGAAATCGATTGGGCGCAGTCCCAATACGCTGCGATCAACGCATCGAAAGTTACAGCCAATAAACGAGAAGCTGTTTTTTCGACATTTTTCAGCAGGTGCTTTTTCGCTCGCCATTTCTCTCCTGTTGATCTCACGCTCTTTTCGCTGCGTTTTCTGAGTTCCTGGTGGTCCAATCAGTCAGGAAAGGGTCATACAAATCGAATCTGAGACCTAAAATTTTTCGGCCGAAAAAAAAGTAAGGCTAACCCCTTTGCATTTTTCTCGAAAATTTAAGCGATTTTGAAAAGTGCTGGAATTGATTCTTTCATGCACTATTCGGACGTGATTTTGCGAGAGAAATCGATTGGGCGCAGTCCCAATACGCTGCGATCAACGCATCGAAAGTTACAGCCAATAAACGAGAAGCTGTTTTTTCGATATTTTTCAGCAGGTGCTTTTTCGCTCGCCATTTCTCTCCTGTTGATCTCACGCTCTTTTCGCTGCGTTTTCTGAGTTCCTGGTGGTCCAATCAGTCAGGAAAGGGTCATACAAATCGAATCTGAGACCTAAAATTTTTCGGCCGAAAAAAAAGTAAGGCTAACCCCTTTGCATTTTTCTCGAAAATTTAAGCGATTTTGAAAAGTGCTGAAATCGATTCTTTCATGCACTATTCGGACGTGATTTTGCGAGAGAAATCGATTGGGCGCAGTCCCAATACGCTGCGATCAACGCATCGAAAGTTACAGCCAATAAACGAGAAGCTGTTTTTTCGACATTTTTCAGCAGGTGCTTTTTCGCTCGCCATTTCTCTCCTGTTGATCTCACGCTCTTTTCGCTGCGTTTTCTGAGTTCCTGGTGGTCCAATCAGTCAGGAAAGGGTCATACAAATCGAATCTGAGACCTAAAATTTTTCGGCCGAAAAAAAAGTAAGGCTAACCCCTTTGCATTTTTCTCGAAAATTTAAGCGATTTTGAAAAGTGCTGAAATCGATTCTTTCATGCACTATTCGGACGTGATTTTGCGAGAGAAATCGATTGGGCGCAGTCCCAATACGCTGCGATCAACGCATCGAAAGTTACAGCCAATAAACGAGAAGCTGTTTTTTCGACATTTTTCAGCAGGTGCTTTTTCGCTCGCCATTTCTCTCCTGTTGATCTCACGCTCTTTTCGCTGCGTTTTCTGAGTTCCTGGTGGTCCAATCAGTCAGGAAAGGGTCATACAAATCGAATCTGAGACCTAAAATTTTTCGGCCGAAAAAAAAGTAAGGCTAACCCCTTTGCATTTTTCTCGAAAATTTAAGCGATTTTGAAAAGTGCTGAAATCGATTCTTTCATGCACTATTCGGACGTGATTTTGCGAGAGAAATCGATTGGGCGCAGTCCCAATACGCTGCGATCAACGCATCGAAAGTTACAGCCAATAAACGAGAAGCTGTTTTTTCGACATTTTTCAGCAGGTGCTTTTTCGCTCGCCATTTCTCTCCTGTTGATCTCACGCTCTTTTCGCTGCGTTTTCTGAGTTCCTGGTGGTCCAATCAGTCAGGAAAGGGTCATACAAATCGAATCTGAGACCTAAAATTTTTCGGCCGAAAAAAAAGTAAGGCTAACCCCTTTGCATTTTTCTCGAAAATTTAAGCGATTTTGAAAAGTGCTGAAATCGATTCTTTCATGCACTATTCGGACGTGATTTTGCGAGAGAAATCGATTGGGCGCAGTCCCAATACGCTGCGATCAACGCATCGAAAGTTACAGCCAATAAACGAGAAGCTGTTTTTTCGACATTTTTCAGCAGGTGCTTTTTCGCTCGCCATTTCTCTCCTGTTGATCTCACGCTCTTTTCGCTGCGTTTTCTGAGTTCCTGGTGGTCCAATCAGTCAGGAAAGGGTCATACAAATCGAATCTGAGACCTAAAATTTTTCGGCCGAAAAAAAAGTAAGGCTAACCCCTTTGCATTTTTCTCGAAAATTTAAGCGATTTTGAAAAGTGCTGAAATCGATTCTTTCATGCACTATTCGGACGTGATTTTGCGAGAGAAATCGATTGGGCGCAGTCCCAATACGCTGCGATCAACGCATCGAAAGTTACAGCCAATAAACGAGAAGCTGTTTTTTCGACATTTTTCAGCAGGTGCTTTTTCGCTCGCCATTTCTCTCCTGTTGATCTCACGCTCTTTTCGCTGCGTTTTCTGAGTTCCTGGTGGTCCAATCAGTCAGGAAAGGGTCATACAAATCGAATCTGAGACCTAAAATTTTTCGGCCGAAAAAAAAGTAAGGCTAACCCCTTTGCATTTTTCTCGAAAATTTAAGCGATTTTGAAAAGTGCTGAAATCGATTCTTTCATGCACTATTCGGACGTGATTTTGCGAGAGAAATCGATTGGGCGCAGTCCCAATACGCTGCGATCAACGCATCGAAAGTTACAGCCAATAAACGAGAAGCTGTTTTTTCGACATTTTTCAGCAGGTGCTTTTTCGCTCGCCATTTCTCTCCTGTTGATCTCACGCTCTTTTCGCTGCGTTTTCTGAGTTCCTGGTGGTCCAATCAGTCAGGAAAGGGTCATACAAATCGAATCTGAGACCTAAAATTTTTCGGCCGAAAAAAAAGTAAGGCTAACCCCTTTGCATTTTTCTCGAAAATTTAAGCGATTTTGAAAAGTGCTGGAATTGATTCTTTCATGCACTATTCGGACGTGATTTTGCGAGAGAAATCGATTGGGCGCAGTCCCAATACGCTGCGATCAACGCATCGAAAGTTACAGCCAATAAACGAGAAGCTGTTTTTTCGATATTTTTCAGCAGGTGCTTTTTCGCTCGCCATTTCTCTCCTGTTGATCTCACGCTCTTTTCGCTGCGTTTTCTGAGTTCCTGGTGGTCCAATCAGTCAGGAAAGGGTCATACAAATCGAATCTGAGACCTAAAATTTTTCGGCCGAAAAAAAAGTAAGGCTAACCCCTTTGCATTTTTCTCGAAAATTTAAGCGATTTTGAAAAGTGCTGAAATCGATTCTTTCATGCACTATTCGGACGTGATTTTGCGAGAGAAATCGATTGGGCGCAGTCCCAATACGCTGCGATCAACGCATCGAAAGTTACAGCCAATAAACGAGAAGCTGTTTTTTCGACATTTTTCAGCAGGTGCTTTTTCGCTCGCCATTTCTCTCCTGTTGATCTCACGCTCTTTTCGCTGCGTTTTCTGAGTTCCTGGTGGTCCAATCAGTCAGGAAAGGGTCATACAAATCGAATCTGAGACCTAAAATTTTTCGGCCGAAAAAAAAGTAAGGCTAACCCCTTTGCATTTTTCTCGAAAATTTAAGCGATTTTGAAAAGTGCTGAAATCGATTCTTTCATGCACTATTCGGACGTGATTTTGCGAGAGAAATCGATTGGGCGCAGTCCCAATACGCTGCGATCAACGCATCGAAAGTTACAGCCAATAAACGAGAAGCTGTTTTTTCGACATTTTTCAGCAGGTGCTTTTTCGCTCGCCATTTCTCTCCTGTTGATCTCACGCTCTTTTCGCTGCGTTTTCTGAGTTCCTGGTGGTCCAATCAGTCAGGAAAGGGTCATACAAATCGAATCTGAGACCTAAAATTTTTCGGCCGAAAAAAAAGTAAGGCTAACCCCTTTGCATTTTTCTCGAAAATTTAAGCGATTTTGAAAAGTGCTGAAATCGATTCTTTCATGCACTATTCGGACGTGATTTTGCGAGAGAAATCGATTGGGCGCAGTCCCAATACGCTGCGATCAACGCATCGAAAGTTACAGCCAATAAACGAGAAGCTGTTTTTTCGACATTTTTCAGCAGGTGCTTTTTCGCTCGCCATTTCTCTCCTGTTGATCTCACGCTCTTTTCGCTGCGTTTTCTGAGTTCCTGGTGGTCCAATCAGTCAGGAAAGGGTCATACAAATCGAATCTGAGACCTAAAATTTTTCGGCCGAAAAAAAAGTAAGGCTAACCCCTTTGCATTTTTCTCGAAAATTTAAGCGATTTTGAAAAGTGCTGAAATCGATTCTTTCATGCACTATTCGGACGTGATTTTGCGAGAGAAATCGATTGGGCGCAGTCCCAATACGCTGCGATCAACGCATCGAAAGTTACAGCCAATAAACGAGAAGCTGTTTTTTCGACATTTTTCAGCAGGTGCTTTTTCGCTCGCCATTTCTCTCCTGTTGATCTCACGCTCTTTTCGCTGCGTTTTCTGAGTTCCTGGTGGTCCAATCAGTCAGGAAAGGGTCATACAAATCGAATCTGAGACCTAAAATTTTTCGGCCGAAAAAAAAGTAAGGCTAACCCCTTTGCATTTTTCTCGAAAATTTAAGCGATTTTGAAAAGTGCTGAAATCGATTCTTTCATGCACTATTCGGACGTGATTTTGCGAGAGAAATCGATTGGGCGCAGTCCCAATACGCTGCGATCAACGCATCGAAAGTTACAGCCAATAAACGAGAAGCTGTTTTTTCGACATTTTTCAGCAGGTGCTTTTTCGCTCGCCATTTCTCTCCTGTTGATCTCACGCTCTTTTCGCTGCGTTTTCTGAGTTCCTGGTGGTCCAATCAGTCAGGAAAGGGTCATACAAATCGAATCTGAGACCTAAAATTTTTCGGCCGAAAAAAAAGTAAGGCTAACCCCTTTGCATTTTTCTCGAAAATTTAAGCGATTTTGAAAAGTGCTGGAATTGATTCTTTCATGCACTATTCGGACGTGATTTTGCGAGAGAAATCGATTGGGCGCAGTCCCAATACGCTGCGATCAACGCATCGAAAGTTACAGCCAATAAACGAGAAGCTGTTTTTTCGATATTTTTCAGCAGGTGCTTTTTCGCTCGCCATTTCTCTCCTGTTGATCTCACGCTCTTTTCGCTGCGTTTTCTGAGTTCCTGGTGGTCCAATCAGTCAGGAAAGGGTCATACAAATCGAATCTGAGACCTAAAATTTTTCGGCCGAAAAAAAAGTAAGGCTAACCCCTTTGCATTTTTCTCGAAAATTTAAGCGATTTTGAAAAGTGCTGAAATCGATTCTTTCATGCACTATTCGGACGTGATTTTGCGAGAGAAATCGATTGGGCGCAGTCCCAATACGCTGCGATCAACGCATCGAAAGTTACAGCCAATAAACGAGAAGCTGTTTTTTCGACATTTTTCAGCAGGTGCTTTTTCGCTCGCCATTTCTCTCCTGTTGATCTCACGCTCTTTTCGCTGCGTTTTCTGAGTTCCTGGTGGTCCAATCAGTCAGGAAAGGGTCATACAAATCGAATCTGAGACCTAAAATTTTTCGGCCGAAAAAAAAGTAAGGCTAACCCCTTTGCATTTTTCTCGAAAATTTAAGCGATTTTGAAAAGTGCTGAAATCGATTCTTTCATGCACTATTCGGACGTGATTTTGCGAGAGAAATCGATTGGGCGCAGTCCCAATACGCTGCGATCAACGCATCGAAAGTTACAGCCAATAAACGAGAAGCTGTTTTTTCGACATTTTTCAGCAGGTGCTTTTTCGCTCGCCATTTCTCTCCTGTTGATCTCACGCTCTTTTCGCTGCGTTTTCTGAGTTCCTGGTGGTCCAATCAGTCAGGAAAGGGTCATACAAATCGAATCTGAGACCTAAAATTTTTCGGCCGAAAAAAAAGTAAGGCTAACCCCTTTGCATTTTTCTCGAAAATTTAAGCGATTTTGAAAAGTGCTGAAATCGATTCTTTCATGCACTATTCGGACGTGATTTTGCGAGAGAAATCGATTGGGCGCAGTCCCAATACGCTGCGATCAACGCATCGAAAGTTACAGCCAATAAACGAGAAGCTGTTTTTTCGACATTTTTCAGCAGGTGCTTTTTCGCTCGCCATTTCTCTCCTGTTGATCTCACGCTCTTTTCGCTGCGTTTTCTGAGTTCCTGGTGGTCCAATCAGTCAGGAAAGGGTCATACAAATCGAATCTGAGACCTAAAATTTTTCGGCCGAAAAAAAAGTAAGGCTAACCCCTTTGCATTTTTCTCGAAAATTTAAGCGATTTTGAAAAGTGCTGAAATCGATTCTTTCATGCACTATTCGGACGTGATTTTGCGAGAGAAATCGATTGGGCGCAGTCCCAATACGCTGCGATCAACGCATCGAAAGTTACAGCCAATAAACGAGAAGCTGTTTTTTCGACATTTTTCAGCAGGTGCTTTTTCGCTCGCCATTTCTCTCCTGTTGATCTCACGCTCTTTTCGCTGCGTTTTCTGAGTTCCTGGTGGTCCAATCAGTCAGGAAAGGGTCATACAAATCGAATCTGAGACCTAAAATTTTTCGGCCGAAAAAAAAGTAAGGCTAACCCCTTTGCATTTTTCTCGAAAATTTAAGCGATTTTGAAAAGTGCTGAAATCGATTCTTTCATGCACTATTCGGACGTGATTTTGCGAGAGAAATCGATTGGGCGCAGTCCCAATACGCTGCGATCAACGCATCGAAAGTTACAGCCAATAAACGAGAAGCTGTTTTTTCGACATTTTTCAGCAGGTGCTTTTTCGCTCGCCATTTCTCTCCTGTTGATCTCACGCTCTTTTCGCTGCGTTTTCTGAGTTCCTGGTGGTCCAATCAGTCAGGAAAGGGTCATACAAATCGAATCTGAGACCTAAAATTTTTCGGCCGAAAAAAAAGTAAGGCTAACCCCTTTGCATTTTTCTCGAAAATTTAAGCGATTTTGAAAAGTGCTGGAATTGATTCTTTCATGCACTATTCGGACGTGATTTTGCGAGAGAAATCGATTGGGCGCAGTCCCAATACGCTGCGATCAACGCATCGAAAGTTACAGCCAATAAACGAGAAGCTGTTTTTTCGATATTTTTCAGCAGGTGCTTTTTCGCTCGCCATTTCTCTCCTGTTGATCTCACGCTCTTTTCGCTGCGTTTTCTGAGTTCCTGGTGGTCCAATCAGTCAGGAAAGGGTCATACAAATCGAATCTGAGACCTAAAATTTTTCGGCCGAAAAAAAAGTAAGGCTAACCCCTTTGCATTTTTCTCGAAAATTTAAGCGATTTTGAAAAGTGCTGAAATCGATTCTTTCATGCACTATTCGGACGTGATTTTGCGAGAGAAATCGATTGGGCGCAGTCCCAATACGCTGCGATCAACGCATCGAAAGTTACAGCCAATAAACGAGAAGCTGTTTTTTCGACATTTTTCAGCAGGTGCTTTTTCGCTCGCCATTTCTCTCCTGTTGATCTCACGCTCTTTTCGCTGCGTTTTCTGAGTTCCTGGTGGTCCAATCAGTCAGGAAAGGGTCATACAAATCGAATCTGAGACCTAAAATTTTTCGGCCGAAAAAAAAGTAAGGCTAACCCCTTTGCATTTTTCTCGAAAATTTAAGCGATTTTGAAAAGTGCTGAAATCGATTCTTTCATGCACTATTCGGACGTGATTTTGCGAGAGAAATCGATTGGGCGCAGTCCCAATACGCTGCGATCAACGCATCGAAAGTTACAGCCAATAAACGAGAAGCTGTTTTTTCGACATTTTTCAGCAGGTGCTTTTTCGCTCGCCATTTCTCTCCTGTTGATCTCACGCTCTTTTCGCTGCGTTTTCTGAGTTCCTGGTGGTCCAATCAGTCAGGAAAGGGTCATACAAATCGAATCTGAGACCTAAAATTTTTCGGCCGAAAAAAAAGTAAGGCTAACCCCTTTGCATTTTTCTCGAAAATTTAAGCGATTTTGAAAAGTGCTGAAATCGATTCTTTCATGCACTATTCGGACGTGATTTTGCGAGAGAAATCGATTGGGCGCAGTCCCAATACGCTGCGATCAACGCATCGAAAGTTACAGCCAATAAACGAGAAGCTGTTTTTTCGACATTTTTCAGCAGGTGCTTTTTCGCTCGCCATTTCTCTCCTGTTGATCTCACGCTCTTTTCGCTGCGTTTTCTGAGTTCCTGGTGGTCCAATCAGTCAGGAAAGGGTCATACAAATCGAATCTGAGACCTAAAATTTTTCGGCCGAAAAAAAAGTAAGGCTAACCCCTTTGCATTTTTCTCGAAAATTTAAGCGATTTTGAAAAGTGCTGAAATCGATTCTTTCATGCACTATTCGGACGTGATTTTGCGAGAGAAATCGATTGGGCGCAGTCCCAATACGCTGCGATCAACGCATCGAAAGTTACAGCCAATAAACGAGAAGCTGTTTTTTCGACATTTTTCAGCAGGTGCTTTTTCGCTCGCCATTTCTCTCCTGTTGATCTCACGCTCTTTTCGCTGCGTTTTCTGAGTTCCTGGTGGTCCAATCAGTCAGGAAAGGGTCATACAAATCGAATCTGAGACCTAAAATTTTTCGGCCGAAAAAAAAGTAAGGCTAACCCCTTTGCATTTTTCTCGAAAATTTAAGCGATTTTGAAAAGTGCTGAAATCGATTCTTTCATGCACTATTCGGACGTGATTTTGCGAGAGAAATCGATTGGGCGCAGTCCCAATACGCTGCGATCAACGCATCGAAAGTTACAGCCAATAAACGAGAAGCTGTTTTTTCGACATTTCTCAGCAGGTGCTTTTTCGCTCGCCATTTCTCTCCTGTTGATCTCACGCTCTTTTCGCTGCGTTTTCTGAGTTCCTGGTGGTCCAATCAGTCAGGAAAGGGTCATACAAATCGAATCTGAGACCTAAAATTTTTCGGCCGAAAAAAAAGTAAGGCTAACCCCTTTGCATTTTTCTCGAAAATTTAAGCGATTTTGAAAAGTGCTGAAATCGATTCTTTCATGCACTATTCGGACGTGATTTTGCGAGAGAAATCGATTGGGCGCAGTCCCAATACGCTGCGATCAACGCATCGAAAGTTACAGCCAATAAACGAGAAGCTGTTTTTTCGACATTTTTCAGCAGGTGCTTTTTCGCTCGCCATTTCTCTCCTGTTGATCTCACGCTCTTTTCGCTGCGTTTTCTGAGTTCCTGGTGGTCCAATCAGTCAGGAAAGGGTCATACAAATCGAATCTGAGACCTAAAATTTTTCGGCCGAAAAAAAAGTAAGGCTAACACCCCTTTGCATTTTTCTCGAAAATTTAAGCGATTTTGAAAAGTGCTGAAATCGATTCTTTCATGCACTATTCGGACGTGATTTTGCGAGAGAAATCGATTGGGCGCAGTCCCAATACGCTGCGATCAACGCATCGAAAGTTACAGCCAATAAACGAGAAGCTGTTTTTTCGACATTTTTCAGCAGGTGCTTTTTCGCTCGCCATTTCTCTCCTGTTGATCTCACGCTCTTTTCGCTGCGTTTTCTGAGTTCCTGGTGGTCCAATCAGTCAGGAAAGGGTCATACAAATCGAATCTGAGACCTAAAATTTTTCGGCCGAAAAAAAAGTAAGGCTAACCCCTTTGCATTTTTCTCGAAAATTTAAGCGATTTTGAAAAGTGCTGAAATCGATTCTTTCATGCACTATTCGGACGTGATTTTGCGAGAGAAATCGATTGGGCGCAGTCCCAATACGCTGCGATCAACGCATCGAAAGTTACAGCCAATAAACGAGAAGCTGTTTTTTCGACATTTTTCAGCAGGTGCTTTTTCGCTCGCCATTTCTCTCCTGTTGATCTCACGCTCTTTTCGCTGCGTTTTCTGAGTTCCTGGTGGTCCAATCAGTCAGGAAAGGGTCATACAAATCGAATCTGAGACCTAAAATTTTTCGGCCGAAAAAAAAGTAAGGCTAACACCCCTTTGCATTTTTCTCGAAAATTTAAGCGATTTTGAAAAGTGCTGAAATCGATTCTTTCATGCACTATTCGGACGTGATTTTGCGAGAGAAATCGATTGGGCGCAGTCCCAATACGCTGCGATCAACGCATCGAAAGTTACAGCCAATAAACGAGAAGCTGTTTTTTCGACATTTTTCAGCAGGTGCTTTTTCGCTCGCCATTTCTCTCCTGTTGATCTCACGCTCTTTTCGCTGCGTTTTCTGAGTTCCTGGTGGTCCAATCAGTCAGGAAAGGGTCATACAAATCGAATCTGAGACCTAAAATTTTTCGGCCGAAAAAAAAGTAAGGCTAACCCCTTTGCATTTTTCTCGAAAATTTAAGCGATTTTGAAAAGTGCTGAAATCGATTCTTTCATGCACTATTCGGACGTGATTTTGCGAGAGAAATCGATTGGGCGCAGTCCCAATACGCTGCGATCAACGCATCGAAAGTTACAGCCAATAAACGAGAAGCTGTTTTTTCGACATTTTTCAGCAGGTGCTTTTTCGCTCGCCATTTCTCTCCTGTTGATCTCACGCTCTTTTCGCTGCGTTTTCTGAGTTTCTGGTGGTCCAATCAGTCAGGAAAGGGTCATACAAATCGAATCTGAGACCTAAAATTTTTCGGCCGAAAAAAAAGTAAGGCTAACCCCTTTGCATTTTTCTCGAAAATTTAAGCGATTTTGAAAAGTGCTGAAATCGATTCTTTCATGCACTATTCGGACGTGATTTTGCGAGAGAAATCGATTGGGCGCAGTCCCAATACGCTGCGATCAACGCATCGAAAGTTACAGCCAATAAACGAGAAGCTGTTTTTTCGACATTTCTCAGCAGGTGCTTTTTCGCTCGCCATTTCTCTCCTGTTGATCTCACGCTCTTTTCGCTGCGTTTTCTGAGTTCCTGGTGGTCCAATCAGTCAGGAAAGGGTTATACAAATCGAATCTGAGACCTAAAATTTTTCGGCCGAAAAAAAAGTAAGGCTAACCCCTTTGCATTTTTCTCGAAAATTTAAGCGATTTTGAAAAGTGCTGAAATCGATTCTTTCATGCACTATTCGGACGTGATTTTGCGAGAGAAATCGATTGGGCGCAGTCCCAATACGCTGCGATCAACGCATCGAAAGTTACAGCCAATAAACGAGAAGCTGTTTTTTCGACATTTTTCAGCAGGTGCTTTTTCGCTCGCCATTTCTCTCCTGTTGATCTCATGCTCTTTTCGCTGCGTTTTCTGAGTTCCTGGTGGTCCAATCAGTCAGGAAAGGGTCATACAAATCGAATCTGAGACCTAAAATTTTTCGGCCGAAAAAAAAGTAAGGCTAACCCCTTTGCATTTTTCTCGAAAATTTAAGCGATTTTGAAGAGTGCTGGAATCGATTCTTTCATGCACTATTCGGACGTGATTTTGCGAGAGAAATCGATTGGGCGCAGTCCCAATACGCTGCGATCAACGCATCGAAAGTTACAGCCAATAAACGAGAAGCTGTTTTTTCGACATTTTTCAGCAGGTGCTTTTTCGCTCGCCATTTCTCTCCTGTTGATCTCACGCTCTTTTCGCTGCGTTTTCTGAGTTCCTGGTGGTCCAATCAGTCAGGAAAGGGTTATACAAATCGAATCTGAGACCTAAAATTTTTCGGCCGAAAAAAAAGTAAGGCTAACCCCTTTGCATTTTTCTCGAAAATTTAAGCGATTTTGAAAAGTGCTGAAATCGATTCTTTCATGCACTATTCGGACGTGATTTTGCGAGAGAAATCGATTGGGCGCAGTCCCAATACGCTGCGATCAACGCATCGAAAGTTACAGCCAATAAACGAGAAGCTGTTTTTTCGACATTTTTCAGCAGGTGCTTTTTCGCTCGCCATTTCTCTCCTGTTGATCTCATGCTCTTTTCGCTGCGTTTTCTGAGTTCCTGGTGGTCCAATCAGTCAGGAAAGGGTCATACAAATCGAATCTGAGACCTAAAATTTTTCGGCCGAAAAAAAAGTAAGGCTAACCCCTTTGCATTTTTCTCGAAAATTTAAGCGATTTTGAAGAGTGCTGGAATCGATTCTTTCATGCACTATTCGGACGTGATTTTGCGAGAGAAATCGATTGGGCGCAGTCCCAATACGCTGCGATCAACGCATCGAAAGTTACAGCCAATAAACGAGAAGCTGTTTTTTCGACATTTTTCAGCAGGTGCTTTTTCGCTCGCCATTTCTCTCCTGTTGATCTCACGCTCTTTTCGCTGCGTTTTCTGAGTTCCTGGTGGTCCAATCAGTCAGGAAAGGGTCATACAAATCGAATCTGAGACCTAAAATTTTTCGGCCGAAAAAAAAGTAAGGCTAACCCCTTTGCATTTTTCTCGAAAATTTAAGCGATTTTGAAAAGTGCTGGAATTGATTCTTTCGTGAACTGTTCGGACGTGATTTTGCGAGAGAATTCGAGTGGGCCCAGTCCCAATACGCTGCGATCAACGCATCAAAAGTTAGAGCCAAAAAACGAGATCCTGTATTTTCGGCATTTTTCAGCAGGTGCGGTTTTCTTCCTAGGTTCTCTTCTGTCGATCCCACGCTCATTTCGCTGCGTTTTCTGGGTTCCTGGAGGTCCAATTAGTCAGGAAAGGGTCATACAAATCGAATACGAGACCAAAAATTTTTGGTCCGAAAATGAAAAAAAAGTAAGGCCAACCCCTTTGTATGTATGTCATATTTATTGTTCCCCTTGGGGTTACAAGGATTTCTCTTTTTCTCTCCCTTTACAATATTTTTTACATGTTTTCTTAACCTATTCTTACCCTATTCTTACTTCCTACCTTATCCCGACTTAATTTCTAATCGCCTGTGCCCTGTGCCGTTGCCTTGCCATTCCCTTACTTACCCTCTTATCCTTTCCTTATTCTTTATGCTTATCTTTACTTAACCTTATCCTATTTCACCTTATTCTATTCCCTATTCGTCCTTATCCTAATCGACTTTCATTTCTCATTCATCTCTCACTCTTTCATTCTCTTGTACATCCCTGATCCTTTCCAGTTCTCTCATCCAGACTTCTCCCACCCCCTCCTCACCTAACATCTATCTCACCACCTCCTGCCAGCTTTCCCCCCTTCTATCCCAGTCCACGCACCCTTCCCATACATGCTCCCATGTTTCCTTCTCCCCCCCGCACACCCTACACCTTCTCTTTTCCTCTTCTTCACAGTACCTTGCCTCCTTCATCTCGCTCCCTAATCTAAATCTTGCCACCCTTCTCCACCTGCTTTCCCCCCATTCCTTTCCCAGATACCCTGGTATCCCTTTTTCTTTCACTAGCCTGTACCATCTGTTGTACCTCGATTTCCTTATTTTCTCTTACCTCTCTTTTCTCTGTTCTTCCCTCTCTCCTCTATTTCCCTAAACTCCATCTCGCATCTCTTCCTTCTCGCGACTACCTCTCTACTCTCTGCTCCCCTTTCCGCAAAGAAACTTTCCCTTTCTCTTTCCCATCTCGATCCCTGCCTCCCAGCTTCTGCCTTTTCCCTTATCTCTTCCCAGCATCTCCTAGCTAACTCGCTACCCTCCCCTCTCTCCAGCTTCCTTTCAAAATTCCATGCCCTTCTCCCTGCCCTAATCCTTAGCTTCGCCCTCTGTAGTTCCTTCCTTACTAAATATCCCGGTGTTCGCCCATCCACTCCTAATGTCTATCTCAAAAATCTATCCCGTACCGCCTCGACCGCCCTCCACTCCCTCCACCCCCATATCTCCGATGCACACTCTATTACCTTCCATACTAGCCTGTCAAATAACCAAATCCTTTTTTCCCAATCCCTCCCAAACCTTCTTTTTCCTATTCCCCATACCTGCCTCATTACTATCCCTGCCTTCCGTACTCTCTCTTTCACCTGTGCTTCCTGTCCCCCATTGCACTTTACTCTATACCCTATATAGCTGAACTCTTTCACCTCCTCTATCTTTTTCCCTTTCCATCTCCAATCTATATTTTTCCTACTGCCGCCTCCTTTCCTAAATCTCATAATCCTTGATTTCCCTACATTTACCGTCAGCCTATTCCTATCTATATACCTTTCTAACTTCCTAATCATTACCTCCATTTCCTCTTCACTTTCCGCTAGTAGCACTATGTCATCCGCATACGCTAACGTACATACCCTGCCGCCGGCCAACTCACCCCCAACCCTTGTCCCTCTCCCCATTTCCTCTTCTAAATCCGCCACCAGCAGGTTGAACACATGCGGATTGAGCGGACATCCCTGCCTTACCCCCCTCGCCGTCCAAAACACCTCTCCTACCTTTCCCCCGCTCCTGACCCGACTCGTTGTTTCCTTGTAAATTTCCTCTATCTTTACCCTTAGTCCTTCCCTCATCCCTCTCCTTTCCATAGTCTCCCACAGCACCTTCCTGTTCACTGAATCGAACGCCGCTTTTAAGTCCACAAAGAACACCACCGTCTTTCCCTTATCCTTTCCCACCTGTCTATTGATTAAATAATTAAGTACATATACATTGTCAATTGTACCCATGCCTTTTCTGAATCTCGTTTGATTTTGCGGTATCAACCCCTCCTCCTCTACCTCTCTTTCTAACCTATCCGCTAATGCCATCGCCTACACCTTATACAGAGTTGGCATCAACGTCACCCCCCTATACTCTTCTACCCTTTTCCCCTCCCCCTTCTTTACTATCGGCGCTATCAATCCCTCTCTCCAATCCTCTGGCCAGCCCTCCCCCATCCAAACTCTGTTACATGTTTTCCATATCCACTGCTCCATTTCTTCCCCCCCCCATACCTCCATACCTCGCTAACTATTCCATCCCCCCCTGGTGCCTTTCCATCCCTCAGCTTTCCTATCACCTTTTTAATCTCTTCCCTCTGCAGCTCCCCTTCCCCGTCCCCCTTCCTATTTACCGTCCCCCCGCCTTCTGTTACCTTGCTTTCTGTCTTTGCTTCCGCTGCTTCTTTTATGAAACCCTCATTTTCTTTCTTTTTCCTCTCCTCGCATAGCCTATTATATTCCCTTCTTTCCTTTCTATACGTGTCCCCTTCCCCCTCCCCCTTTCTCCATTTCCTTAGACTCTGCCTAACTTCCACTTTTTTTCGCCTACATTCCTCATCCCACCATCCCTTTTTCGCTTCCCTCCCCCTCCCTCCTACATCTAAGGCTCGTCTAAACTCCCTTATTCTTTTCTCTATCTCTTTGCCTACATCCGCTTCTCCTATCCCCTCCCATAGGACTTCTGTTCTAAACCTCATCCTACCCTCCTCTGTCCAGTCTCCTCTACTAATTCCCCCTACTCTTTTTCCCTTCCTTGTCCTAGTCACTGCCCCCCTCATTCACACTATTACCGGGTGATAATCCGAGTCAACCCTATCCCCAATCTCTATCCTTTTGTTCAACCCCTTTTGCTAACCCCTTTGTATTTTTGGCGAAAATTTAGGCGATTTTGGAAAGTGTTTAAATAAATTATTTCTGGCACTATTCCGACGTAGATTTGCGGGAGAAATCGATTGGGCGCAGTCGCAGTACGCTGCGATCAACGCATCAAAAGTTATAGCCAAAAAACGAGAACCTGTATTTTCGGCATCTTTCAGCAGGTGCAGTTTCCTTCCCAGGTTCTCTTCTGTTGATCCTACGCTCATTTCGCTGCGTTTTCTGGGTTCCTGGAGGTCCAATTAGTCAGGAAAGGGTCATACAAATCGAATCTGAGACCAAAAATTTTTGATCGGAAAATGAAAAAAAGTAAGGCTAACCCCTTTGTATTTTTGGCGAAAATTTTGACGATTTTGAAAAGTGCTGGACTAAATTCTCTCCGGCACTATTCCGACGTAATTTTGCGAGAGAAATCGATTGGGCGCAGTTCCAATACGCTGCAATGAACGCATCAAAAGCTGGAGCCAAAAAACAAGATCCCGTATTTTCGGCATTTTTCAGCAGGTGCGGTCTTCGTCCTAGGTTCTCTCCTGTCGATCCTACGCTCATTTCGCTGCGTTTTCTGGGTCCCTGGAGGTCCAATTAGTCAGGAAAGGGTCATACAAATCGAATCTGAGACCAAAAATTTTTGGTCGGAAAATGAAAAAAAAGTAAGGCTAACCCCTTTGTATTTTTGGCGAAAATTTTGACGATTTTGAAAAGTGCTGAAATAAATTCTCTCCGGCACTATTCCGACGTAATTTTGCGGGACAAATCGATTGGGCGTAGTCGCAATACGCTGCGATCAACGCATCAAAAGTTAGAGCTAAAAAACGAGAACCTGTATTTTCGGCATTTTTCAGCAGGTGCAGTTTTCCTCCTAATTTCTTTCCTGTCGATCCTACGCTTTTTTTGCTGCGTTTTCTGGGTTCCTGGAGGTCCAATTAGTCAGAAACGGGTCATACAAATCGAATCTGAGACCAAACATTTTTTGGTCGAAAAATGAAAAAAAAGTAAGGCTAACACCTTTGTATTTTTGGCGAAAATTTTGGCGATTCCGATAAGTGCTGGAATAAATTCTTCGATGCACTATTCTGACGTAGTTTTACGAGAGAAATCGATTGGGCGCAGTGCCAATACGCTGCGATCAACGCATCAAAAGTTAGAGCCAAAACATGAGATCCTGTGTTTTCGACATTTTTCAGCAGGTGCTTTTTCGGTTGCCGTTTCTCTCCTGTTGGTCCCACGCTCTTTTCGCTGCGTTTTCTGAGTTCCTGAGGGTCCAATTAGTCGAGTAAGGGTCATACCACGATCTTACATACAGGTCTTGCGACTCTGAGTTTCGACGTGGGCCTCTTAACTTTGTTTTACTATGTATAGATACTCCGAGTTTATTCAATAGGTTTATCCTCATGAACACAAATCTACCAAGATTTTCTGTAATCTTTTAGTCAAACCAGTTTCACCGGAAATACGATTGCGCTTATTGCGGAGGAAACTTGAACTTCTGTCCTTCATTCGAGTGTTGCCCCATCTATAGTTGCCGTATATTTACGCGCCAAAAGCGGGTAAAGACGCGGGAGTAAACGATGGAGTGAGACATCGGCGACCGATCCAAGTACGCGAGACTAGCAGCGTTGTTCATTAGACAAAAAAAGTATTCCATTCGAGACAGCCAGAAAATTGGCGCCTGCCAGATAATCTTAACGCCAAGAACTGTTAAAATCGGTTAAAAATGTCGCAACAGTACGTTGACGCTTATTTCAACACCCGAAAACGGACAGCTGCCGAAGACGTTAGGAGCAGGACCAAAGTCCTCATCCTGGACGATGATCAAGCTGTGAACGTGGCAAGCAATCTGAACGATCGTAATGTCGATGAGACAAAAAACCTCGACTCATTAGCCTCTCCGGCCATTCAGGGGGACGATACTAACCCCAAAATGAGTCCGAAGATCATCTTCGCGAACGTGGACTCCAAGCAGATCGAAGGCTGCGAGATCCGCAGTAGCGTTGTTCGTCCCAATCGCGTCGTACGAAACATTCAGTTTGATGCGGTGAAGGCTGGGAGCCCTAAGAGCCCGAAATCCAGTTCACGCAGCCGCAGCGGTGCTCGTATGAAAAAAACCGCAACCCAGGAAGGCCAGCCGGACATCCGCGACACCTTTTTGAAACTGAGCAAAGACGAAGGTGAAGCCAAACAAAAGAGCAACGTTATTTTCGAGAAGAAGGGCCTTCTAAGTCCGACCAAAAAGCGACCGTCGACGCCTCAGAAAGTTCCTCAGCACTGCGCTATACAGAAGGTCACCAACACCAAGGCCTACGAGACAGCCGAAGAACAACCAGCTGCTGGTTCTGTGACGCCTAAAAAATTATCCACAATGGACGCCTTAGCCCAGAAGGATCTCAGCCTTGGAGAAATAAAAAACCGAATTAACCGGTCGTCCAGACTTGCAGAGCTCAAAGCTTCAATTGCTAAGATCAACAAGTGTGCTGCGAAGCTTGGCGAGATTCAGGCTAAAAAACCTCAAATCCGGAAGTTTGAAAATATTGAAGTGGAGGTTCCTGTTAGGTATATCAAATTCCATATTTTTGTTACTTTCTTCAGTGCCGTTAACCCCTTCCTTATAAAATCACCCAGTTGCGCTTTGCTCTCACCTGTAGATTGGTTAGTTTTTTTTTTTTAATTTTCATACCATTACGATAAGATAAATAGAGTTTTCTATGCTATTGACAAAGGCTGTACAAAAAGAAATGAGTGTCCATGAGGCAAGGTGACATGATGAAAAGCTCCTTCCATGTTTTAAGAAAATATCAGTTTACTGATGAAAAGTTATTTTAATTTCTTTTGTTTAAAGTCCGCAGAAAGCGATGATGTCTCCAAAGAAGAACGTCTTAACCCCAACAAAGAACGTTGAGCTGCCAAAGAATGCTAGCCCTCAAAAGCGGCTACTGTTTGCTCCAAAAGAGAGTTCAGGCAGTCCTAGTAAAAGTCCCACTAAGCAAGCTGCCTATCAAAAATATCAATCCTTGGTTGAATCTGGAACACCGACTTTGTTGCTACCTTACAATTATCGCCTTTTGGCCGAAGCCTTTAGATGTGTTGATACTGTACGTAACCTATTCAAATCAAATCTTTGGGTACTAATTATTTCCAGTTTCGCTTTCAATTGCTTTTCTAGTGAAATTTCATGCTTTCTGGAAATTTTAATACCAGCATGACTGGACCTTAGAATTTTATGGTTATGAAAGAGACATACTATTTTACAGGTTGTTTCATTGCTGTTCAATCGAAAAGAAGTTATAACATTCAAGAAGCTGAAACCAGCAGTACAGGAATTACTGAGGCGCAATTTTACAATGGATCATTTGGCACAGATTAAAACAGTGTATCCAAATGCCTTTGTGTTTAATCAGGAGAAGTTACATAACTTTGGTTCTTCCTCCAAGCAGGATAAGTACGAACTTGTTATAACGCCTATGGTTGAGCCAAAGATTGGGAGAAACACACCAGATGCTGACAATGTTCTCAAGTCTGCCTCGGAAATGAGCATGTGTCCAACGGTCTTATTGCAACGTCGAAGAATCTTCTACAATACGCTTTTAGGTGAAAATCAAATTCCGTATAAGAAACTTATTCATGCAAAAAAGAAAATTCTTCCAAAATTTAATTAATCTGTATCTACTTGTGTTCACGAATTATGTAGAATTACTTCTTGTGCATCGAGGTTTTGATCCACGTTCTGTTATGTTTTATGCTCTTCATCCTTAACAGCTTGGTTCTTTTTTTACAGATCTGGTCAAGGATTGTCATGAGAAATATCTTCTATCATTGAAGCCTCCAATGGTTATTCCGAAGGAGAAGTTGACCAGATGGCATCCGGAATTTGATGTGGAAAGTTGCGCTACTATCGAAAAAGCTGAACTGCCGCAACCTCCTAACATTGAAAAATTTACAACTGCGAAAGACGTACTTCGTAAGTTCACAAAAAATCACAAATACTTCTATCATATCTATTGAATTCTAACGAGTTGTGATAGTGATTATTGGTTACAACGTATTTGTTAGTATTTTCCGAACTTTTCAAAGGCATTAAGTAATTGCAAAGATTCCTTTAAGTTGCATAATAACATGTAATTCCAACTTGCAGTCTTATTTTTTTTCCTCAATCAGTTGCACAATTGCTGACTATCAGCATAAATGTTGACACAATTTAACATTGAGTAATTTATTGTAAATCTAGACAAGAGACCTGTGACACAATTAGCGTTAAAAATTGTGTTTAATGTTTGACCTTAATTTTGCAATATTTCAATCTAGATCACTTGCATCAGCAGATACCTTTATATGATGCAATTATCGAATAAAGATAGAATCGTTATATCAATAAATGCATTAGGCACGCTGCTTACAGCTGCCAATTATTATCCAGAACTTTCGGCACTACTCATTCAATCGTTCAATAACTTGTTCGTTAAGCGTAAATTATCTGATATGATGCTTAAAGCATATGCTAAAATTCCACCCCTTATAGACGGCTTCAAGTTTCATCTACCGAGACACCAGACATTGGAAAGAATCAGTAAGCTAGTAACTTGGAACGGAGAAGTTTAGCAATTGGCTGGATTAAAGTGGACGCTTTTACCAGGTTTAATTATTTCAATATTTTATAATAACTAAAAGGGGGCTTGTATTTTTACAGAGAAAGCCAAGGACATGTTCAACTGCAACACGCGTATGGAAAAGGCTTTGCAGAGGTTGGCAGAAGCTAAAATGACATCAAGATCCGGTTCACCCAGCTCAACCTTGACTGTCGATGTATCAACTCAGATTAATGATCAAGAAATGAGAAAAGTTAACATTTCTATTGTTGATACACCACCTGCTACTCCTACACATAACAGTTACCTTAGCACAGCTTTCAAGGGTATTCCAAAAGCGCTTCTTGAAAAGGTATGTCAAGTTTTGCGAAGGAAAAACATTTAACTAATCGAATTACCATAAAAACTGAAAAATATATATTGATTGTGTTTGTTTAAGTGATAATTCTGGTTTTACAAGCTCATTTAAAAATTATTTATCTCGTGTGTAACACAGGTTCGCGCGAAGCAGGCAGCGAAGGCATTGGAATCAATGACGAGAACGTCGGACTCAGACAAAGAGGCAACTCAGTATTCGCGGTTGCCAGAGCTGTCCAGAATTCTGCGAAATATTTTTGTCGCGGAAAAGAAGGGTGTCTTACCTATGGAATTCGTTATTAAAAAGCTCGATAATTCTTACCGGGCAAAATTGACCCCCAATGAGCTGGAGGATCTTATCAAACTGATGTGCAAGTTGCTTCCTGTTTGGGCGAGTATTCAGAAGGTGCAAAAAACTAATTACTTGAAATTGACCAGAGATATCGACGTCAACAAAGTTGTTAGAAGATTTGAAATAATGGCCAATAATAAAGTGAACGCTTCTTAACAGTGGTAAGCATTGCTATTGTAATAGAAATTTAATCGACTTGAATAGGCAATTTGAATATACCCATTATTCAGTGTACAACAGCTTCAGCTGTGCCATGTGAAGAATGTAAAAGCTCATTTATGATACCAAATCGATTCAAAGACTTGAAGACTTGTGGAAAAGATTTTTTGATGCGGGTTTTGCGATCAACACGCAAAAGTTAGGTTTAGATTTAATTTTAAGAAAACCTTTCACTTTCCTTTTTGAGTCCGCGTTTCATACCGTTTTCTTTTGACCGTGTTCAAGCGCAATAGATTCGCTTTTGAAAAACCTCAGATTTGTTAAATATTCTCTCATCATTGGCAATATACGAATTCTTACCTTATCGCTTGTATGATGTTTGTCAATTTTGAGGTGATATTTTATTAATCCATGTCAGAGTACAGATCATCTCTTCTCCATCTAAATAAGCAGTCACGATCTACTATTCACTATTTCTTCTTCCTCATGCGACTGATGATATCAGTTTACATTCCATATATTTACTTTTCGTTTATGATATATGATTGTCAGTGATAAATTTTTTGTTCTGTCATTGAGTTACAATCCATTTGAGTATCTGAATAATTATGCCGATGGAAGCAATATTTTAAAATAAGGATTAGTATTGAATGTTTTCGTATATCGTTTACACACATTTTACTTTGTCGTATTATTTGCAAAGAAGAAGAATGGTATATTTGTCATATTCATTATTTGATATTTCTAGACACATGTCAAATTTGTCGATCTTCACATTTTATAATTTAATTTTATACTAAGTTAAAAGGCGGAATTATACCTGAGGTCAGAATTACTTCGGCTGTGGCATTGATAACTCGAATAACTTGTATGTTGTACCTATGTTTAATATTAGATCTCTTCACTAAAAAATTGGAAATTAAAGACAGCTGTTATCCAAATTCAGAATTATTAATTTCGAGGGTTGAAATGCAATCCAGTAATAAGATAACTGAACAAAATAAAACTTCAAAAATTAGATATAGATTTCACCACATAAAGATTATTTTTCGGTATTGTACGTCGCGTTAGAAGAAGCGTCTTCCTATAAACTATATACTACTTATATAATAAGCAATAGTATTCGTATTTACAACGTTAAATGATGTACGAATTTGTCTTTACTTGAAATTCTTTGCATCGTCCAAATTCAATTGATTATGATAACATGACTACACGGAAGGACTTGCACAAATAAGTTTTAGAAATTTTCTGGACGTATGTTAATCGAGCTTAGTTATAGCTAAATATTTATACATATACCATTATTGAAGCAATTATATCTTGGGCATCGACTGATTGTGAGTTTTTGTCTGCACAAATAAAATATCCTTTACGCAGCTTTGGAACATTTTTCTACGACCGAGTCGGACATCGAAACTTGTGGATTTTTTTCCATCATCTCCTCGAGTTTATATTATAGGATTATGTAAGCGATAATAATACTACGAAATGAAATGCTGATAATGTTTAATATTTTTGAATGCTGGTTAATAACGTTACACAAATCTATTTCTATTGTAGTCGTAAGTACATGCATATAAATTGCTTTTTGTATTCTTTGAAATCAGGTGATTAGGCATCAACGTGACATTTTTTTTTAGCTATCGAACCATATTATTGGTATGTTTTCTGATTTCACACACAATGTACAGATCCGTTAGTTTTTCTCTCTTTCCGAGAAAAATATTTCGTAAACTATAAACGTGTACCTATATTTAGATATATACATTATTTGTATTTTGGAGAAAACTGTCACGTCTCAATAAATTGCAGAAAATCGAATCATGGAGTAACGAAATAGGCACGCGTTATGTGGAATGGAGGACCCTGCACGTATTGCTTTTTTTCGTCCGTCGCGTGCACCAAGCTAATGGAAATTTCAGGCAATAATACCCGTGATAAAATATAATTCTAAGGAAGACGAATATTACATAGTTTCTTCCTGCTTAATCGTAACCAAGAATAAGCATAATTATAAACTTTATTCCCTGTAACGTCTAGGCAATGTCAATATCTAATAAGTAGTCAACATTTCAATTTCCTAGAGACTCTTTGGTTTCGTGACTACATTTAGTATGTAACAAGACTATTAATTTGTGTAGGAACTACAAAGTTATCGAGAAGAGAAGCATAATATCTATTAACTTGCTATCGATAATGCGGGTCATTGCTTACTTTCAAGAGATTCTTTTAAAAAATGATGAAAATATGTGAATCTATGCACATTGCACGTATATGATAAAAAATCCGTGTCATTTGAACATGCGCGTTTGACGCACATGATTTTTTTCTGCCATCTGACACGTTACTGTTAATCACTGCGAGTCTTCTCGTTGATAGCGACATCATTGTCCATCACCAAATGTTCAAATCATGTTTAAAAGACCCAGGACGATTTCATCACTCCGGAGTGCTGAACTGCTGCTCCATTTCGCTCAACATGTTGTACAATCTTGATTTCAAACTATCCGGTACAGCAGCCCTCGGTAAATTTGTCACATCACCGGCTGGATTTGCACATTGCCTCAACATCACCGCCAAAGTGCTTGTTGTGTGTTGAGACATTAACAGGCCGGGGATTATTATCGTCCCGGACAAGGTCCAGCCGAGAAAGATTTTCTCGCATATTATCTAGAAAGAAAATTTTGCAATTGTAACTGATTCGTCGGATTAGTCGTTACATAATCTAGTTTGATATCGACGTAGATTCGAATGCAAGGGGCCTTTTTGAAAAATTGTGAAATCGTCAGAAAGCTTCGGTGCCTAAGTACCTGAAGGTTGTTGTTCACTACCGGAGACTCGCACTTCTGTTTCGAAGAGCAAAACGATCTGCAATCAAAGAAGTCACAGTCCTCGTGTTTCTCGCAGGATCGTCCGTCAGCCAAGAGGCGGGTAAGTGCCGTTTTGGAAAATACCGCGTCCAAGTCGAGGAACTTCAATCTTTGACCCCCGGGAGGCAGTCCGAAGTGATTGATCTTCACGTCGCAGAGGTGAAAAGGCTCTACGAAATTCGAGTCGAATTCCTCGAGGAGGTCGAGGATCATCACGGCCAGCTTCAACCTTCGACAACGGGAGAAGTCGCAACGAGTTACGATTTTGCAGCATCTATCTGAGAAGGTTTCACGGTGTACCAGTAGACGACTGGAATAGTGAACCGAATTTTGAGAACGTTTTCATTCAAAAACCAATTTCCAATTTGATTTGGGTTTGTGTTATTCAAGCGTATGTTGATCGAGCATCGATTTAAATACTTTCAGCCGCCTACTCAAACGTATCCCCTTAATTAATTTTAGGTAAAAAAAATTCAAGATGAACCTCTTTGCCCATTCTGGTTTCGAGTCCGAGAGGGCAAGAACTCCGGTCGGCGTTTGGATGGGCTTGACGTATTCGACTGCGAAAAAGGTACCGCAGGTTCCGATCAGTTGCGGAAATACGTCCCTGTCCTCGTAGAGGATCGATAGGATGTACTCGTTCTCCTGAAGGAGCGGCCAGACATTCTCCATCTCCAGATTGCGTCGTGTCGGGTTCGTCTCGACGTGGTGTCGCCGCAAACGGCTCAAACGCTTCAGCTGCTCGCCGGTGATCGTCAGATTCAGATTGTTTGTTATCAGGTCTCTAATCATGTCCCCGAACTCTTCCTCGGAAGGGAAATGCTTGATACCAGCGGTGTCCGTCCAGAAAAGGGACTCCGATTGATCGGGATTCGACTGTATTCTGTGGCAAATTCAAGACCCGTGATTTTTTTTTCAGTGTTGATTTCTGGCACGACGAAAACATATAAATGTTGTATAAAAATTACCTTCATATACAAGAGAAATTAATTTGCGACGAAAACGAAAAAAAGCTCGTATTTCGCCAGTCACTGCGATGGAATCCGAACTATTAAACGACTACCGTACTGAAAATATTTCTATTAGTTAGTTAGGTCTGTATGGTTGACGGTATGATTTTTGATGTAGTTTATTCGTATATATTTTTTAGATATTTTATCGAATTTACAAGATAAATCATGTTATAAATTACATGCTGCATTCTTTCAAATCATTTTATGATTTAACACACGAACATTTTCAGTAGAGTACATCCAGAAAAGTATATGGGGTGAACTTCCACCTCGGATTCTTTCTCTTGGATTCTTTCGTGTCGAAACTGACGAACACTATGCCAGATGATGAAATTTATTAACTCCAGTACCTTTTTCCATTTAATATAGTGTTGCTTTTCATTGAAGTAAATTGCTCAAAACGTTGAACAGGAAAAAGTTCAGCAAATATTACTTTTGTTTCTCATCTTAAAATATTGAGCTTTGCCGTAAATCTGCAGAATCAGAATGATGTATGAAACTTAGCTCTTTACCTGGAAGCCTTAAAGACCAGCCTTGTAGTTTCCCAATGCGCGGAGAAAACGGCTTCCTTTCCAGCGTGCAGCGTCTCGCAGGCCAGAGAGTGAATTCTTTTCTCAGAACATAGGGGACCACACAATATTCCTGCCGCAGTCCCAGAGCTGTGTAAGGAACACTGAAAATTTTTCATAACATCCTGTTAGCTCGATCAATTCGCGATGCAATATACTCAACTGTGATTTTTATGTTACAATGTATTATCAAGAATTATCGTATTTCCAGTCATGCAGAAATGAATGATAATTCAGTCCCATTAGCATTTTGAAAGAGGGAGGAAAACGTTGGTCTAATCGAATAATTTTATACTCGACTAAAAATAAACTTACGCAAGAAGGTTTTTAATACTATACAAGCTGCAGTAATCGTGGAAAAATATTTTTCGCAGACCAGTGTCTTCGATCGTTTCAAAAATTGATATTACAAACGACCTAATCAAAAAACCAGCTCTCCCGTTTCTATGACTTTCAATTTTTGTGTTCGAAGTTTTCACGCGCTACGGCGCTACAATTATTACTTAGAAAAATGTATTTGACGCAGAGATTGTTGTTTTCGGATCTACAAATAAACAAGCTTATTATACGATTTCGGAACCGAATTTCCTAGATGGAAAAAATTCTTGTATACTTTAATTATTCATAAATTTCGCATAAGCATACATCATATAGCATATCTGTTATCTAAGTGTGAAATCACACCCGCGCTGCACGCGATAATATCGAGTTACATTGGAGCTGTTGATATTCTGCGCGAATACTTTCGTACTTTGAAGTTTTTATGCGACGGGTTTTAAATTTAAACATTTTTAACATTTCAAAAGATGCGAGTTTTCAATGCAACGAATAACTATTTCCTTTTGAAGCATGCAAGTACAAAAAATAAACGACAGTTAATTCAGTCAAGTAGAATTATTGGACACCGGACTAAATTATTCTTATATTTTACCCGAACAATAAATTCCTTCAAAAGTACCGCGTAGTTTTGTCATGGCTTATACGATTGGCTGCAAGTTTTCTGACATCATACCAATGATCAACCCGCGCGTATTTCAAACGAACTAGGATTAATTCAAATTTCGCGAAAAACGTGTAACGTTCCTCAACAGTTTTTTTTCCACTGAACACGAGCAGTCAATGTACCGAATATAATCAGAGATAGGTCCTTGAGGATATTTTAGTCTGTGAACGAAAATATACAGTGTAAGGTCAAGTGTGGTTACTGTTTGAGTTAATAAAAATTCAACGAATTAACGAGTAGAACAGGTGTCTGCAGGCTATTAATTAAGGTTGTAGCAATGGCAATAACAACAATGAGTAGCCGTCGTGGCCGCGCAGATGAATGCAGTAAAAAAGGAAGAGCGCTTGCGCGTTTCTTGAAGACTAGTGCAGTCATCACGTGACCGTCTCAGCTGATAAAGTCTACACACTTGCCGCACGCGTTGCGCATCGCTGCAAAGTGTATCGGGGGTGGCGTATATCATATATTATACTTATAGTGAAGTATGCATAAGTGCCGTATTTAAAATTATATAATATTATATTAATATTAAATATACTCACGACTTTGGATACGTGCCTCCAGGCCTCTAAATTCGTGCACATTATCCCCCAGTGGATAAGCAAATAGACGATGGATGCCAGGACGAGAAATGCTGCTACAGAAACGAGTTTGTAGTGGATTATGAAGCCAGGTAACCGTTTGATGTTCATCTTCGTTGTAACTGTTTGTGTGTCTTCTTCTATTCTTTGATAATTCTCCACCGTTGCCAATTGAGCTGTTAACTCCTTCTTCTTGTATCATAAAACATGCTCCAACATCTTCGAGGATCATCAGCCGCTCTGATTTTCTTACCGGGAATTCACCGCATGGTAATTCCGACCTTTGCTCATCCTCCCCATTGTTACTAGTTTCAAAATGTTTTCACGCAGCTTACTCGAAGAATGTTAGCATACATCTGCAGCTTGATTTTTTCCTCCAGCTGCCGCACTTGCTGCGAGCGCCTCTCATGGATTAATCACAGTACGTAACAAGCCATCTAAAATATTGGACAACGCGGCAGATGGAGCCGCCAGTGTTCGTATTGAACGTCTGTATCCGCCTATGGCTGCAGCCGAAAGCACTTTCAGGTATGTACGGCTGCCTACTGTAGGGCTACACTGACCTGCCTGAAAATCAAATTACTGTCGGTAATGCAGGGTGCGAGACTATCGATCTTCCATTTTTTCAAACTAGCATAGCTGCCAATTAGTGAAAGGGTGTTTTTCGTGTTCATGATTTACAATATGATTGTCCGATGTAAACTAACTCAATGCAATAAAAATTTGATGATAGATATATTTGTGAAAGTATTTGCTTAACTGACAATTTACAATCAGGCGCGATCAATTCAATTTATATTCGTTACAGAACAAGGTGAAGTGCAGGTGATAATTTGAAATCTTTGAAACGTTGAAGTAATTCTGTATCGGATACCAAATTTAACAAGTCAGGTGGGAAGAAAATTGGATAGGTTTCAAAGTGTATTTTCATCCTAGACGTCGTTATTCCGCATTTTTACGTATTTCAACAGGCTAACGCGAAGTCACGGTAGCTGTCGTCATGATTATTCCGCGAATTTGCTAACATTTGCAGGTCTTTGCTCTGGCCTCACGGTTTAAATGACTAGGAGCCGCGGGTGACGCGCATAACTTTATGACGTACATGCCGAGGCGCGTGCCCCGTTCACAAATAACCTCGTTATCTGGGTGCGTCTGCTGCAGCTCTACGCATGGTTAAACTTGTTACATACATTGTATCTCTATAACGGGACAGGGCCGTTTTACCTGTACAGTCAATCTACTCCTTTCAATACAGTGTTCGGAAACGAAGACGCCATCTTGTGACTGAAAATGTATCACTCGAAAGGACTCGTATTCAGTTATAAAAGTTGATTTTTGTCACTGTTTTTACTTCGCATTAGCTCAAAAGAATGAAATAAGAATTTCACCGCTTGCACGAAGTTTTCTGTGCCTTGATATTTGGATAATTTACCTACAATGATCTGCTTGTTGATTTGAAATTTCGAAAAGCATGTACACGTGTTATTTGCCTCTAGCTGGAAATGCGATTGTGGCAGTGAATGTCATTTAATTTTTTTGGTATGCAGAATAATTTTGTACCAGACGAGCGATTGCCAACATCGCAAAAATTCGAGTGTTATTTTTAAATAACGAGTGATCGGATTTTATGTAAGTACTTATATACAACCGACGCTTCCTTTATCCAACAGGGTATATAGCTCGATCCTAGATGCTGGACGACGAGTATAAAGATTTATCATCACTTATTCTTACGATGGCATCAAAAATCTACGTCGCAGTGGAAAGACCGACGATAAATCACGATGAGTTACAAAGATCCCTGAGTCGATAGTTAGAAAATTTATACGTACACACGCGTAAAGGTGATTTTCATGGCTTAAATTTTCGGTTATTAACAGTTGGTTAAATGTGAAATTATACGTCAGTGGCTCTATACATCATTTTGTTTGACGTTAAACAATATTCAATATCTGACGAGCTTTGTAAATCAGTTTAGAGTGTAAATAAAATTACAAAAGCAGCCCTTTCTGATTCTGTGCAAGAAACAATGTTTCTCTCGATATTATAAACTTGAAATTACCGTTAAGCGTTACTTCACGCCTAACATTTTTTCATCGAAAGAATAATTTTCACATCAGATACATATGTATCCAAAAACTTGATCCGTGACAATCACTTGTAAATGCTTACAAGTATTGCAAAAGGAAACTTATGGTACGGTTGGTTCTTGATCTGCGTTCGGATATAACAGTTTTGAGAGTGCAGAGTTCCAACTTAAGTGCCTCACAGGATGAAAAATCACCTCTGGGTCATCCGTGTGAAAGATATAAAAGAAAATGCCGATGACCTTACAGTACCGGTGATGCAACCGACCCACAGTAGTTTTGATTCGAATATCGAAAAAAGCGGTGGTCGGCGCGCGGCGAGTTTTACGCCTGCGCAACGGCATTTTGACGCGCGTCGCGAAGCTTTCGCCGACGTCGATGGGACGCGGTTTTACGAGCGGCGGTACCGAGCGTCGCATGCTGCCGCCTCGCGGCGCCTTCGTCCTATTTTCTGCAGCGTTGGTTCGCGAACCAGATGCGAATAATCGCGGGTACCTACACATGTGTGAGATACCTGCGTGCTGCGCTGTCCCGCGACCTTCGATGCCCTTGTCAGACCGCCGGCGAGCCGTCGTCATTTTTCCAAAGCAACGCGCACCGCTCGTCTCGACGCGGATCGTCCTCGCGAGTGCCGACTCCACGCTGCTCTAATATGATAACCCGGCGTCACAGAACTCGCCGGCAAAAAAACAGCCGAGTGTCAAAGTGAGGAGTGCTCATTTTCGAACGCAGTTTATCCCAAATTTCGCCGGATCCTCGTTGTCACCGCTGCAGAAAATCACATCGGAGTTCAAATTTCAAAAACAGTGAGTGAATATGTTGTCAAATTTATTTTTGCCGCGTTTATACCAATGTATCGAATTTCCGATCTTCTTCCCAGTTCTTCTCAACTCAAATTCCGCGTACCGCGAGATGCGCAAACATTGCCAGAGCGTGCACAAAAATTGTAAACACTCATCTCGGCTGAATCTCTACATGCATCCACCTGCAGTATCTGTAGATATCTTTCTTTGTGTCTACCTTATTTTCGCCTTATCATTCTGTAACTTACACGCTTTTATACACATCATATGATATACACGTACACGCGTTTGAAGGAGAAAAAAATTTTTCGCGTACGACGCGATGGCAATGTGCAATGTACTACATTTATACATGCACATGTATGTTTTAGGCATACGTGACAGTGAGAGTGCAATGTGTACATTCGTCCTTTTTCCCCTCGACATTTGATACAGGCGACCTATGCACACACCGCGGGTTATATACGTTATTTGAAACAGGCGCGTCGTCGTTTAATGTCTAAACATAGGCGCGATTACTCTGCGTAATTGTGCTGGCGCTGTGCCAATTATTGACGATGTGTTTCGTTTTTTTTCCTCATTTTTTCTCACTTCCTTCTTACCGTTGCGCTGTTCATCTTTTTTCTTTGCAATTCGTCACACGTAACATTGCCTTGACACATTTAACCGCGAAATAATGACAGATAAAGGAAATCAAAGAAGGAATAGAAAAAATTGTTTTAACAAAAGTTATAGCGGGATATTCAATTGCAATGATATTTAGCTGAAATTTAAGTTTACCTCCGACGTGCAATTGGCTAGACTGTTATGACGCAATAATGAAGAAAATTTTAATAGTATCTAATTCGTTTTATTAAGGTTCTGCAATATTCTGTTCTGTATGCGGCACTACGTTTCTCATTAAAATTTTTCATCAAATTTAAATTTACGTATATAAAAGTTTGTTTATGAAAATTTTTCATCAAGTACTCATCTACTTGTGGATGAATAAAAGAGAAATGAATATATCGGAGAGTAAACGTACAACACAAACGAAAAAAACTACCAATTAATTTCGCAGCAGTGATGAAATTAATCGGGTTAATTGATCAGGCGTATAAGAAGACGCGCGGCGAAATCCCGTCAGAATTTTCACATTCCGTGTAACGGGACGCGTGATATGTGTTGTATACGATAATTATGCAAAAACGGAAAAGAATAACGCTTAGCGACAAGTTTTAACCGAGCGGCATAGGCTTCGAAATTCTCGTGAGACTGGAAATAAATATAATAATAAGAAAAACCCCGAAAATAAAGATAGATAAATCGATTTCCGCGGACGTTTTCGTCGACGTTTCGACGTCACGTGAGAGCGGCTCGTCGGTCACCTTGAAAACTGCGAGAAAGAGAAAAATGCAGAGAGCGAAATGGGGAGAGAAGCAGATTTTCTTCGGTCTTGATCTAAAAAAGTTTTTCATTCACGTGGTTGAGGTGAGCCCAATGTATTACGTAAGCTTTAATATGCCTACGTGATGCGGACGCCGGAGGCAGAACAACGAGAAAATCGCATCCAAGTCGAGTCAATGTGCTAAACAGCATCTATTTGCATACAGATGCTTTCATTACGTACGTACTCGCAATTAGGCGAAAGCGGTTTATTTCTAATTGCGTATCGTCTGACAGCCGTATCGATCCTACATATGCGACGCATTTTCCCTTCTTTCTTATCATCCTGTAAAATTATCTGATCCCTTATTTCAGGGTACTTGAATGAATTGAAAAAATTAATTCACTTATAAATGGAATCGATGATCTTCCGAATATTGGACAAAATTGCTTGTGTCCCACTTTTTATGTATCTTCCACATCGTGCGATTGTGTGCAGCATTGCTGCATGATGCATCCTTCCTCTGCCAAAAATATTTCTGTAACTCAAGAAGGTTGCGTATATGTGTATATATATATATCTATATATACACATCTATATATACACGCACGCACACACACACACACACATATATAGTAACCTATATAATAACGAATTACACTCATACTCTGACAAAACTGTGAAGTGGAGAATTTAGGTGTCTCTTAGTCTCTCTTGAAAAGAAACTTCAATTCATTGATTTTGGTACGCGTTGATGAGGCTGAAGTTAGTAACGTTACCATAACGAAATATCGGGGATAAACATCATCGTTGCGCAATTTTAGACTGAATTTCAAGGAGTTGGCTTTGCAAAATATGAGTATATTTAGTTTATTATGGTTTGTTGAATTTCATACATTTTGAAAGGTGCGAAATAACGATTTTTCGTAAACACAGATCGTTACAATAACGTTACTAATTTCAGCCTCATACGCGTTGTATTATATTTATGAACAACGATGCAGAAACGCTGAAGAGTTTAACGAACGTTCGATCCTGTCTTTGCTGTATATTTAACTGTACATCAACGTCAATTTACATTTACAAATTTCTTAAACAATGAAAAAATTCTCACGATTCTTTTATGCATGTGCACGAAACTTTTACGCGGGTTCTGCTAATTCCGACGCTTGTACGCGGAACGTCAAAAACAATCAAAAGGTCTATAATCATTATTACTATTGTTGTAATCAATTCGTATTGCGGGTGTTTTGGTGTATTTAACTTGTCTATTCTACGATGAAAATTATTCTGTGCTTGACGCAACAGATAGTTCACACATTCTCAGATACTGGCACACAGCGGCGTAACTTTTGAATTTTCATAGAACCCGGCATCGATCCATCATTTAGACTTCGAAGGGTATTTCAATTTCCATCTTGAAAATCCTTTGCCGACTAATAATTGCGATCATTAATGAAATAATATTCAGTATCACCTGACTCAGTTCATTTTTTCAACCTCAATCACCAGGCACAAATGCTTGTAATGTAGGTTCAGGTGTTCATTTTCTTTGCGCAGTTTGTTTTTTTCTAAATAAAACTACTACTCTTATCGGAAATCCAATTTACTCAAGATTTGCAGATGCATGCTCAGTAGATATGATTTTCTCTCAGGGTATAAAATTACTGTATAATATACGGCGGATCGACTAGATTTAATAATACGGTATATTTACTTTTTTTTCCGAATTCAAGAATTTGATTAATAAAGGTGGTGAAAAGAGAGAGAGAGGGTGAATAAACAGAAAGAAGAATTTGCTTTGCTCGGGTTTGTTTTTTCTAATTTCATAAGCTTTCAAATCCGACATATGTACAATGGTGATTTGGGAAATGAATTAAACTACATATTACAACGTAACATTGTGTAATAAGCAATTGCGAAGATTGACTTTCTTCTCTTTGAGTCTAATAGGCGGCGAAAGGTTTTGCAGCGGTTGCACGGTGTAAAAAATCCATCGATAACAGCGACTGACTACTCGAACGAATCATATATTTATACCAGGTTATAATCATTATCGTTATTATTACTATTATCATCGTCAACCTTACATTGTAGCTGATTCTCCTTCGTTTATAATTTACTGAGGGGAAAGTTATGTTTCATTAGATTACTTCAATCAATAATTTTTTAATGCACGGCTCGTGTTAATTGCTTACGCTGCAAAAATTTATCTGCATTTCTCGACTTTTAGCCAGAAAGAAATAATTGTAAGAAACGAGAGTTTTATACTCATCGCGTATGTGTGATGTCAGTATCGTAATAGACAGCTGTACAAACTTGTCTCGTTTCATCGTTGCAGAAATTCGTATAGTGAAGAAAACGTATATACAGCATTTTTTAAAACACTAATCAAGCGAAGCAAAGATTTAGGACAAATCCTTGAAAATGGGATAGAATAAAATGGATTTATCGATATCGTGAGATAGGATCCCGTGATAAGAACTTCGATATCTTTTATTCACTCAGGTATTACGCAAACTCAGGTGATGTTTCATACTTACAGTAATCGTTGCGTACAATATTGCGAAGCTGCAGTGAGACACGAAAGAAGAAACATGGCGCCGAGAATAGAGATCAGCTGATCGTTTTATGGGTTAATGCCTCGAATTCGAATTCGGGCATTTGACTTGTGACATCACGTGGAAACCAAGTAAAAGGCAGGCTGGAACCGACTTTTATAATTAGATTTGTAGCATTGTCGCCTGGCGCCGTACATCGAATCTCAATTTTTGATAAAGCTTTGAAGTAATTCGCCCTCACGACGAACGTTCCGAACTCTGATTGTAGGGTTCTGTTATTTGTGGGTTCCAGAGGTGACCTTCGGACGAAAGATCGCATTCCTTGCAGCATCGCGTTATACAGCTTTTCCGAGGTGAACCGAGGCAGCCCGAAGCTCGTTGACCCCGTTGACCTCTCCGAGAGCTTCAAACTTTCGTATTGTGTGTACGTGTGTGGCACTTTGGTGTGCGTCAAGCGTTCGGCGTTCCCCGTTAGAAAGGTCACCTTGGTTACCATTGACTTTATTACCCGCCCGCAATGGGGCTGCTAGCTGAACTGCCTCAACGATGATACGAACCTCAAACCTATATCGAGCCATGCGGGATGCTTACGTGCAAATACACGTGTAACTACATTTGCCGATTCTCACAGGCACCGGCCATTTTGGATTTCCGGTCTAAGATATAAACATCTGCTAGTTTGGTTCCATGAGTTATTACCGCCGTTTCATATTTCCTCGCGTTACGGAATCCGAAGGATTTCCAAATTTTCTTCACTGACTTTACTAAACTTTACTCGATTTCGAAATACTGTTTAATGGGATGCTTCCAAGGTTTCAAAGGATTTAGATGATTTTTAAAAGATTCCAATAAATTTCGACAGTTTTCACGTTACTTCAAACGATGCCAACCATTTATCGTACATTTCGACCGCACGTGGTGCTGGATAAATTTCAAATGACTTTTTTGAGACATCACAGATTTCATATGCAAGGTGCGATTTCAACAGTATTCAACTAGTTTTAGATTTCAAGGCGTTCACCAAGTTCAGGTTTTTACACACACACTCGAAAGATGCTAAATTCACTGTTCTCAGACATTTATCAAAGGTAAAACTACAGCTAAGCAATTCTTGCCATCATTTTGTCGGAGGTGAAATAGCGATTGATAATATCCAAAGGTTCGCATCGATATTACGGTACACATAAAACCGCAAGCGAGCGGACGGCGGCCATGTTAATAAAACGAGACAATCTCAACTTCAGTTAACCTACCAAATATATTACAAATATCCTTTTTGCGGTTTCAACTCGACTTGTGAAGCTAAAAAATGGGTTGTTCGTCTCGATTTGAGTAAAACAATTGCCTTTCCATTGTCGCGAATGTGCCTCGAGTAATTCATCGCTCATCAAACAGATCTTTCCTTCTAGACGCAGCCTGATATTTCTCACGGAGTTGCTGAACAAGTGTCGCCAACTTGTGATAGATACGCGAAATTCCGTTTCCAACTAATGATGACAAAAAAAAAAAACAATAAAAACATAATCGTGTAAAAAATAGTAGCGAAGGCGTTTAGCGTTGAAATAAAAAAAATAATTATCCATCACTGCAGAGTGACAAAGGTTGCACAGATTTACGTCCGTCTCTTCGGCATAACCAAATGTCATTCGATTTACAGTCTGCGACTGGTCCATGGCGTAACAACAGCTGCCGATGCTGCTCCGATGGCTGGCGAATCGTGGTGCAGCACCACTCGAATTTAGAACGACTTAACGACACTGTCAAAAATGCTGTACTATTTCCAGCTGGGTCGGCCGCAAGTTTTGGCACACGCACTCGCGAACCTGTTTACAGAATTGTTGTATAGCATAGATTATCCATACATCTATAAGTATAAACTGTGTGTAAATGTGCAAGCCTATGGATTACGTTCCACATCGCATGATCGGGGGGGGGTCTGCATTTTTATTTTTGAAACTCTTATTTTCGTACCATTTTTATTACATGTATGTATACGTTTCGTTTCTAGCAAAACATTTTATTTCTTTTTTTTTTTATTTTTCATGCCATCCAAAGAAAACTGGATTTCGAATGCTAAGCCTGTAACACTGTACACAATAACACCCGAGAGACACAAAATTTCAGCCCATGTTTGTAAGCAAAATTCACACTAACGTTGATACATTGTTTCTCCTTGTTTTTGTTTTTTTTTTTTTCTCTTTCCTTCCTTCAATATCCAAAATTCGGCCGATATTTGTTACCGGAAATATAACACTATAATCGACTGAAGTAAATCGAGTTCAATTTAATTTCAATGAAATCTTCACGTAATGTAGAATAAAATGTGAACACCATTGTTATTAACTTTATTTCTATTTCTTGAACCTAAGGTCTTACCACTTTTCACCTCGTCATATACACGCATATTTTTTTTTTTTAATTTTATTCACACACTCACAATCAGTTGCGATATCATTCTGGGTGGATTCCAAAAATGAATATTCGCATCTTTGACAAAAGCCTGCCGATTTTCGAATACTATTTCTTTTCAAAGGGATGTTAAAAACGTGCGAAAATAAAACAACGAAATGACAATCATCGCCGTTGTTATTCAGCTACCCTGCACCTGACAATGACCCAAATTTATAAACATCACTTAACCAGACGATGGTATACAATAGGCTTACGGCTTGTCAACTACGTGACACAAATAGCCGTCGAAGGTGTAAGCGAGCAAGCGAGTTTGCAGAGCACGAGGTTCGAGTGGTAAATTAAGTATCGCAAACGCGTGTTTGCGTTGTTGAACATAGTTGAATATAGTTGAATATATATAGTACATTCTCACAATCACGCAGTTCCCGTTTGTACCGCGTCTCATCGGTCAACTGACAGGAAATTATTCTTAGCTATTTGTTTTACGATCCACCTACACAGTTGAGCAGAGTTAAGGATAACCAAAACCAGCAAAAGGCAACACGACACTTTGGAACCTGCACTTTAGAGTTTAGAGTTCATTCCGCGTTCGAAATTTCGACTCACTGGGTACATTTAAGCCAAATAACTCACGTATGGTGTTGCGTGATTGAATTTTATGGGAGCAACGACGTCTCTCGCGCGTTATTAACCACGTCTGTTATACAATTGTAATAAAGACAATGCTTCGTAGCTGTGAAGTAGCGTGAAAATTGGGAAATTCCATTTATACTGAGAATTGGCAACGAAACAATATATTCTATTTGTTGATCCGTATAATCTATTTTCGTCGAATAATTTTATTCAAAATTATTCCGGATCGTCGGAAATGTGTTTGGAAAAATGAATTTGCTATCTTCTCTTTTACTTGCGATTGATTCCGTTTTGTTTTAACTCAACATTCGTTCGACAACACATTGTTCGTTTCAAGAACGCTTCAACCATCACATTTACTAACTTTTTTCAAAACATGGACGAAACGAAAAAGATTGTCGATTTTTTGATACAGCCTAGTACACATGAAATGAATATAACCGCGAAGCAGCTCTTGAAGATTATTATGCAAATTAAGTCCGCTAAATATCCGCTGCTGCAAGTAGCTGGACACGATAATTAACCAGTGATAAGAATTGAATGCACCTTGCACTGTTGCTGCTGCTGTGCCGAAGCCTCTGAGCCCGGCTTATTATATAAGTAAAATGAAAAATAACAATTCTTAATTCGTATACATAATTAATTAATGAACGACCTTGTCATTCCGTAAACCACATACATCCAATTTTTATTTGATAAATTACAATTTTTTTAGAATAGAACACTTTTACGAATAATTTTGACGGTTTTAATTTTTTACGTGCGATTTATTGCATTAACGCTCGTGCGACAAAAAAACGATCAGGAAAAAGGCAAACGAACAGAAAAAACAAATGTTTGCATCGTATAAACAAAAAAGGTGTCAACAAAAGTAGACAGTCTAAAAGTTTTGCTCTGTAGTTATGAATTCTTTACATTTTCTGCTAAAAGCTTCGCTGATACGTATGTATTACAGCCTCGATGGAAAAAGAAATGAAAAGAAAACAGGAATTTTGCACAAGCGGTATTGAAGTAACAGATTTTTATTATTATTCTTTTTTCTTTTTTCGTTTTCGCGAGCAAATATTATTTTACCCAAAAGTGAAAAGAAACGTGATTTCGTAAACATGTTCGACAAACAACAAAACGGTGTGCTGGCATAATAACCGGTACTTCTTCTCGCTGGAATCGAGAATGCTAACTTCGAAACAGACTCATTCACTTCCGGTTTTAAATTGTTAAAATTTTTATACATAGGCTCAGATTTAGAATATGAAATGAAAAAAGGTGTTTAACTTCGATGAAAAACAATTTGATCCAAGTTGAATGATTTAAGGCCATGTGGTACTCCTACCCTTACCGATCGAGTAAACCTACTCTTTTTCTTCCCACATTAAATGAACAAACGAACAAACGAAAGGCTACAAAAGAACGATGCACCATCGAAATTTAAACCCTTTTCGTTTGTTTGTTTATTTAATATAGAAAGAAAAAGGGTAAGTTTGCTCGGTCGGTAAAGGTGGGAGTACTAAGTGACGTTAAAATTGTAGTTAGTCACTCTCGTGTTTCAGTAATGAACGCTTGCATGAAATTACCGATTTTTTAAATTAAATTCGTAAGCGAGAAAAACTGGACAATATTAATGAACAAAGTTGAATAATCGAACCTTGTCAATTTTATATCCAAATAGTAATTTCGCCCGTTAGACATTTTTATCCTGAAGAATAATTCATTGAAGGGTTTCAGTAGTTGAAAAAGAAAAATTAAAAAATATTTTTTACTGCCCGCTGTGTTATAAATTTTAAAAATTACTTTTATACGTTTTAATACCAGAAGCCTTTCTTCATTGTAGTTCATACTAACGATAACAGTAATTATTATTATTCAGAAGAAAATTATCAGCTGTTTTAATTTATACTCATTAAAAATACACGTTGATTTACAAACGTTTTAATCGTACGTTTGATTCACATAACCTATCGGGTTGATTGTGAGTTCATTCGGTTGTTAAACTTTCTACCCGTATGAAAATATTTTTTTAAAAGACGTATAAAGCATTGTAAATAAAAAATAAAAACAGCACCTTGCTCGCTTAAACTTTTCATGTTCCATAACACATTCTTGGATGTTTGGCAGTTTATTTCGGCAATTTGATGCCTCTGCCTTTCTCTGTAGTCATGCAGTGCCGGTTCCACGAAATGTGTGTGTGTGCAAACACGCTTCTGCTTTTTCGGAGAGAAAAGTCTCCTTCACTTTTACATGATTCGTTAAATGTGAGAGAAAAACAGCGTGATTTACTGGTATAGGTGAAAAATTAAAAATAGTTTTAACGTTTTGTTCTTCTTTTCAAAATTTGCAGACAATAATTTGAACCGTTTTGGCGATCGGAAATCGAGGGAAATAACTTTTTCACGATTTTTATTTATGTAAACACTCGAATTCCGGCGTAGTTTTCTGTTCCTGGAAAACGAATGCCGATAACCTTTGACTGGGAAAGTACTTGAATACCGTCCAATCGTTATCAGCTAACATTGCAGTTTGCAGTATATTGCAAGAAAATAATATATCGCTAATACGGTTACTACGCACTCGCAGCATATGTGCCAAGGTAGCCACTTAGGCATGTGCCTACGAATCCCGAGTCCCTCATCAATTATCAATTTGATTCACATGAGTTTCTCCCTGTGCGTAGGATATCTTATAGCTACAAAAGTAGCACGAATTATGCACCAACTATAATCAGCATTTCGTATTTTCGTGTCAGAAATTTCTACAATTATCACACTGAGAACACACGTTAAAAAAATTGTTTAAATATTGTTGGAATTACGAAAAACGAGGTACGCCTAACCATTTTGCGCCATTGTCGATCCTTTTTTGGTTATTGCAACGCGAAATCAGTTTCTTCGGCTTACTCTACTTTATTAGTTCAATAAGGCCTTAACGTCAATTTATCGTCGCACAAGCGTTAAATTTTTGTAACGGTTACAAGAAAATCTAGTAACAGTGATAGTAATGAGAATGAATAGTAACGGATACCAGACTTTCCGGTAACAGCTAGAAAACTAATTTTTATTTTGTACTTGGACCTATATTTTTCGATTGTGGTATAAAATGCAAATAGTTAAGGACTGAGCGGTAACCGGAACTTAATTTCTCTCAGTGCGACTTTTACTTTTACCATTTCCCGCACCACTTGTTTTGCTAATATTTTAAGATATCGCATTTGGTTGTTGAAGATTTCTCTTTTTTCTTCCCTCGAGTTTATAACATTTCACGATTCAATACTTTTCAGAATTTATCTCGTTCTTTGACAGAAGCACTTTTTTTCTTGAAAAAATTTGAAGCTCTTGCCAAGAGCGAAATATTCGAAATAGTCATAACTTCAAAAATACCGAGAAAAACGTCGCAATTATAATTTGATTCACACTTATTTAGATTCTTCGCGTCATGATTTTCTTGGTTTTTCATACCGTGTACAAAAAATGATAAAATAAAGTTACGGGAATAGTAGTAAAAAATATTAAACGACAGGAAAAATTGAATGTAGAATAAAACCGTCGGCGTTTTCTTCGGTACTAGATTTTTCCCGTCATCTCACCCTGTGAGTTACGCCACTGGTCGCGAGCCAGGAACATCACTGGTTAACCCATTGCAGAGAAGTTATTGTCAGTCGGTGTTCACTGTCACTCTGTACCGGATTATCTTCAGTTTCAAGTCCATGTATACCTATAATGTGTATAGTTATGTCGAAATATATCAAGCGAAATGAGAAAATGTGAACGGTTAATTAACAGTGAGACGCGAAAATTTGTGCTGTGTCAAAGTTTCTCATTTTGAATAATACAACGATTGAAAAAAATTATTCGCAATGATTGAACGTTTAAAGAAACCGTAATTCCAGGGATATTATGTTTACTTTGTCATTTCCGTTCTTTTGTTACTAAAATTCTATTATGCGTTGGTGAATTACAGTGATTCGTGAATAAATAAATAAATGAATTAAATAAATGAGTGAATGAATGAATACCGACAAAGTAAGTAAAAATGAAAAGATCATTCTCAATGATACGGATGAATAATATTCGCAATAACTAAATTGAGTAATCGGGGCGCGATTAGTGATGAACCGATAACCGTTTTTTACACGTGCACAAAAATAATAAATAATGATATGTCAATCGGTTTATTTTTCAACTAGCCTGAGTCGGAGGAGTCAGCTGCTGCTGTGAATAAAAAAATGTATGTTTTCGCACAGGGGAAATAACCTTAGATAACCTTCGGTTGGTTATAAATAAAAAGAGCGATGAATGGGTGGTGATCCCGAAATAATCAATACTTAATATAACGTGTTTCCGATCACTCGAATCGCACGTACGTTTTTCATATAATATATACGTACAACGCTTAGTCCGAGATTACAGCCCGTCCAAAATATTCCGACGAGTTCGTTCAACTCCGAATTAATAATCGCGATAATAATAAGAAGAGAGTCGAGAAAAAGAAATAAAGAAAACAAGAAAATATATCAATATGACGCAAAACCAAGAATTACATTCAACAGCTGCTCGAACTGACAAGACGGAAACACCGCCGGTTCAGATCACCGGTCATACTTTAGCGGTAATGCTGACTTAGTCTTACAACAACACCTGTGACAATGATTGTTTTATTTATAAATCGATCTCACCGAAAATAAAAAGAATTCCTATTATTGGTTTTCACAATTTTAAACCTGTTGATTACTTTTGTTCGATAAACGATAAGATTCGTCGTGAAAGAGGAATTTATCAATGCATAATTGATTACATTGCTTGAGAAATTGGGAAATCGGTTCAAACTAGCTTTTGATGATCGGATGATTATGATTTGAGTCTGGTTTTAAGCGCGATACAACAGGTCCTTTCAAGGCTTCCAGAGTCTCCCTTATAATGCTTGACAATTACTTAAATGACTCACAAATGGCTGCAGAGCTCTCAGAGATGACAACAATCACGAGTCAACTCTTTGCGCTTTGGTTTGTGTGTATGTATGCGTGTATGTATGTATCCGTGTAACTTAAATCCACCAGAGAATGACGTATGAAACAATTGCAGGCAATTTCAGAGTCAATTGATTTATTTACAAGCCAAAAGCACCCGTGTTTCATAAATTTATAACCTACCGAGGGCATTTATCTTCGAATGACGTTCGCAAAACGCTGCAATTACGCTGAAACCTATATCAGAATCGTTTCATTCACGTGTCCATTATATTTCCGGCGAAGAACCTCGACTAAGTTGTTCAAACAGGAAAATTGAGCGGGTTATAGTTTTCAAATGAGAGCCGTTCGAAGTTCTCGACAAATCAGGGAGCACCGCGCGAAAAAATAACGGCCACTCTGCCACCGGAAACAACTGCCAGATGGCGCTTGCTTCGATCTCCGCGTGCCGATTGGCCGTGACTTCAACCGGTTCTCGTTCGAAAACATCAACATCCACGATTTTCTTTCCTTTACAAATCCGTTTCGGTTTACATCGAAGAATACAGCTGTGCGAAAAATTAATTGAAAAGTTTCGATTGATCGATCGATGATTGTAAGATTGAACATCTACTAACGGTTAGATGGAAAGCGAGACGTTTCTGCCGATACTTACTTGTAAAGAATAAAGGACGTTCTGACCCAAGTAATTGTCCAATCAAACAAAGTGATCTCCTCATAGTTATTTATGAAGAACAATTGAACTTGGGGGGAGATTATTTCGCCACTTTGATCTTAGAGGTTTCTTTTTTGTTTGATTTTTTTTTTTACGATCAGCGGAGAGCTTTCGCCGGCGAACACGTCGACAATGCCAAAGTCGTAGATGTGAAGACAGTTGTAGGAAGGTGAATTGTTCGATTGTACGTGATGCTGGTATGGCACGACACCTGGCAGCGTTGTTGCGGAGATGAAATTTTATAAAATTAGTACTTTTCGCCGTCTAGTAACTGTCAAAAACTAAAACATTCTCTGTTTCTATTTACCGAAATTCTTGTGTTACGCGAGGTTATTCGGGGTCAGACAATTGTAACCGTAGTTATTACTGACTGCTGCGCTACCACACGGTTTTATACATTATACGTGAAGTAGGTTCAATGTTTACCTTCTTGCAATTTAGCTCAGTAATAGCGTGGAGCATATAAATAGGCAGGCGTATATAGATCGTTCACTTGCAATCCAACAACACACTTTTATCACATGGGCTGCAGAAGGCCGCATACAAGATGCTGCTGCCCACTCGATTCGTCGATGCATGTGGATCGGTTCAAAGGAATCTGAATGCTTGAGCAGCTCTTTCTGTTCCTTTTTCACTTTCAGTTTGTGCAAAAATACGATCAACGTCTAGACGGCGCGTAAACTGGATCTTGAATCAACATCGGATATCGATTATCGACGATTTTGATAACGGGTTTAAAAAATTAACTCCTGTATTACTTCAACGAGTTTTATTTTCGCCAATAGTAAAACTGCAGCTATCGTTCTCTTTACTACACCATTATCTAATTCTCGTTACAACTACGTGTAAACGGAGATTAGCGAACAGCTGGTATTTACTTATAGGCATACTCGAAAGGCGAAGAACCTTTCGATAAATGTCACATAGTGTCTATAAGACACAGTAAGAATTACACGCAAATCAGATTAGGTTATCTAAACTGTTATGTATATACGTTATGTACCGTGAAGCTAGACCGTATAAGCCTCGGATAGCAAGGAATGTCTCACGCGTTATTACAGTCGTTATTATTACATAAATACGTACTCATCTACACCGTTAGCAGCGACCATGACCTGATGTCATAATTGTCCTTATCAACATTCGAGAATCGAGGAACGCTTCAATTTTACCGGAAATTGATCAACCGAGGTACGGGAGAAAATTCCGGGCTTAGCCAAAGATAAACTCACACCAAATAATCGCTAAGTATCTATCGATACATGTAATACGTAATCCACCAAACGGCTGGTACACGAGACAGTAAGCTCGTAAGGAACAGGCGGGAACGGCAATCGAAGTTGTTATCCATGGTCAGGAATTGAATTCCTCGAGCTGTTTGTTCTGCAAACCGGATAATATATCTCGTTCGAAGAATTTCTTCGCGAACGATAAAGGAATAGATTATGTAGGTACCGTATACATAATACTTAATACCATCAGTATCCATGTAAAAGAGTATTATTATTACACGCTTGTGCGAGGTATCAACTTTTTTCTCTTCTTTTTTACTATAGCTGTCACATTATTATAGATATTCAGGTATCGTTAGGAATTTGCCTTGTAGTTAGTGCAAATTGGAGGCTTGCAATATTGAACTGAGCCTTATTTCTCATTTTTCTCCTTGTTATTCGTCCTCTTTACAAGTATTTGTTTTTATGGATAGTGGAAATTAGGTATGAGAAGGTAATCCGGTGAAAACATACTCTAACAAAAAATCCAAACCATTTTGCTTCTCAAGTTTCACTTTGGGACAGACGAGTTAAACGTTATGTTTTTTTCATTCCTGCCCGACAATTGGTGACGCGTTACTATCAACCTCGCGTACTAGAACACGTAGTTTCATTCGATGCCAATTGGTTGCAATCGTCGCTCTGTTCCAAGCACGACGACGCCAAAAATATTAATAGAGCGTCTCGAATGAAACTGGGACGGGTTGAAATCATGCCGGGTGGTATTAAGATCCAGCGATCATTGAGTCTGAATTTCTTTTGTTTTCATTTCGCTATGTAATAAATTAAGAATACACTTTTTTGTATCTGTCTACTTCCCAAAATATCAGAGACTCCTTTTTTCAACAAAAAAAAAAAATAAAAAAAATCGTTCGATTATTCGATCTGTGCGGATACTTTTCCCAATGTGAAACGCGATAAGGCGACAAATTTAGAAAGTATTGCAACAAAAATCACTCGTGATTTTTCTAAAGCGATGGAAACAACTAAAACGAGGAAAATATATTCACAATAAGTAAGAATAACAAGGAAATAAAAATAATGATGGGGTACTGTATTGTGATAAAACCTTTCAGTGTGCTATAAATAATGAAACGCAACCTCGTTCTGGGAACCTCGAACGTCAGTCGGTGCAACGTATCTCACGAGATTGCTCGGTGTGTTGAATTTTAATGAATTACGCATCTTATTATCGTGAAATTGTACGTTTCATTAGAAATTTTCCAATTTTTCGCTTGTTCCATATTCTTTGTTATTCTTCTTGACGTTTCAAAGACGTTGAAACGCAATGATTTAACTGTCTATAAGTCGAAAATGAATGCGCAAAATAAATGGAAGATAATTACTGTCACTCAAAATATGTCAGCGTAACCTTCTTAGCGTTGGAAAATTCATATTTAGCTATTTCGACGCTTGGTTGACCTCGTTTGATGCCAAAACTATACATTGCAATGTTAGAAATAATTTTTGTAAATGTGATCCCTTCCCATAGCTGAGTATTTGTGTGCCAAAATTAACGAATGATGTGTGAAATGTATCGACGAAAAATGTTAGTATCCAGGTTGGAAGAGTGAAACTGAAATTAATTCAGGTGAACTTTAATTACAGAATCTATTTTCTTAGGATGAAAAAAAGTTGAAAACAGCTGCAATTGCAAATGAAGCATAAGCTCAGTTTCTAATCATGCGCACCATGATTTTGGAAAAGTAACACCGTTGTTTGTTTTCTTTTTTGCTAGAATCACGGCGCTTGTCCGATTTTTATCAAGCCTGTTATAGTATCTTTGAATAAATCTGTTTATTATTTGTAACTTTAATAAAATGATTTCGTTTATAACTCTATGAAATTTCAGCGTAACCAGTATGCAAGATTTGCGATAAAAATTTATAATTTTAAACGTTCAAATTGAGTTGTAATTCATCAAGAATTGACAAATGGCACGAGTCCTCTGCCAAAAAATGACGCAGTGATGGAGTTGGCCTAAAATTGTAAATGAAAAAAATTTTTGTTTGTTTACTTTAAAATTTGTCAATGTATTATACCTCCATTGCTATCCCGACACTAACGTGCGGTATTCGCTCATTTGTTTCAGGATTTGAACGAGGTCCGAGACCTCGGTGCCTCGGATTCGGAGGCGTCCGGGTCTTCGGCCATAAGCGCAGCCATCGAGGATTCCGGTGTAGAAACTGTTATGGGCAGTACAGACTCGAGCGGAAACGCGGGGGGCGGTCAGTCCTGCGGTCTCGTGAGTTCGCTTTTCCCGAGCAGCTGCAGGGGTCGCGCCGAAGCTTTTGCGCGTCGTCTTCATCACCGTCTGACGTCGCTAGGCGGCGAGGGGGATGAACGAAAGCTCGGCGCTGAGCTGGCGCCATCTGAGACCTCGTGGCTTCACTCGGGAGCTACCGCGGCGCCTGCGCAAAGCCAACAGCAGGTACTCCAGCGCCAGCCGAAGCACAGCTCGGACTCGGACCTCTATTTCGACTTCGACATCGATGATCCGGACGGCCCCGAATCGCCAGCCGAGGAGATTACCGCCGCCGAGCTTGCGGGCCTGCTCCTGAACCCCGAAGCTCTCGCTCTCACCCACTGCCCGGAGCCCGGCTCACTGGGCTCGGAGTCTGGGTGCGTATTCTCGTCCCCGGCCTCCGGGGCCTCGCCGGAAAGCGACTCGTCCGAGGTATACTACGATCCTGAGACCTCGGAGGCGGAGCGGGCCGAGTCGTTCTACGACCTTGAGAATTCGGATAGCGACGATCCCGGAATTGGAAACGGGCCAACGGCCCGGGTCGTCGGACGGATAAACGGATCACCGAGACCCGGTGAACCACCACCTCCGTCTAAGGCCGAGTCCTCGGAGTCCTGCAGCGAGTCGAACGCTTTTGGACCGTTCCGTAATGCGAAGACAGCGGGGCACAAGGCAAGCTCTGAGGACTCTCTCGACACCACATCTCCCAGCCACGAATCCCTTTGGAGCACCTTCGACGACAGTACGATGTCCCTTCAGGACGAGAGTCCCGCACGGTCTTGGGGAATCGGAGCTCTCGTCGCTCCCGTTAACGTTCACAAGTCCCACTCCGACTCGGAGATCATACCGTCTTTGAACGGGGCGAACGACGAGGGCGATTTCGCAAGGATCGAGCCGAGGAAACTTCAATTGCCGGGTGGTAGCGACGAGGCCCAGAGCGATACGGAGACCGACCACTCGACCTACAGCAGTAGCATAAACATACCTGGTGATCTTACCCTGGAGTGTCCGAGCGGGGTCCGAATATCGTTGCAGGACGATGATCTGCTCGTTAAGAATGAGGTGAAGCTAGAGGTTCAGGACGAAACGGTGACGAACAGCGAGGCCGAGAAGATGGTTGAGCTCCTGAAGCGGCTCGGCGCCGGGGAGTTGATCGACAACGAGGATGAGAACGACATCGTCGAGGAGGAGGAGGAGGAGGAGGAGAGGCCACGCAGGGTGAGACGGTGCTCGTCGCTCAAGACCGGAAAGACGCCACCCGGAACTCCGGGGCGCAAGAAGATCGTCAGGTTCGCCGATGTCCTTGGGCTAGATCTCGCCGACGTGAGGACGTTCCTTGACGAGATACCGAAGGTCCCGAACTCCGCCTACTCGGATCTCAAATACGACGATACCCTGATCAAGGAAACCTCACCTCAAAACTGGCACTCCAAGTACCTCCAGACCCAGACTTCCAGCACCCTGGATAGACACAAGCCTGAAAAGCTGCTGGTACCGCTCTTCCAGCAGCCCGGCGGCCTTTCCGACTTCCTCGACAAGGTCCGCGAGCGTCAGGTATGCCTGGAGAACGTCCTCGTCCAGGACCCCGTGAGTCTCTGCCTCAGTGGTACTGTCAGGGTACGAAATCTCGACTTCCACAAGTCCGTTCACATCCGTTACTCCCTGAACGGATGGCAGAGCTTTAGCGACCTTCAAGCCACCTATGTTACCAACTCCTGTGACGGGTTCAGCGACAAGTTCATCTTCACGCTTTATTGTCATACTCTAGCCGTTGGTCAACGGATCGAATTCGCCGTCAGGTATCAGTGCAAGGGTGCTCAGTACTGGGACAACAACGCTGGTGCAAATTATTGCTTCCAGTGTCTACCCGCTGTTCCTTCCACTTCTTATATACCCATTACTGCTAACGATAACGGATCCAGGGACTGGCTCGAACCTGCTTTTTACTAGGGTAGCCTTTTCCAATGCGCTGGATTATTTAGGAGGCGACAGGAATCGGGTGAAACCCGATCCTGGAATGGAGATTATGCGATGATGTTCACCATGATCATTGCCGCCATTCTGCAGGGGGAAAAGACAAGCGGAATTCAGTCGGTAAACTTTTGAGGACGGTATGAGTTGGCTTGGAAAAATTGAGAAAATACAGATTCGGTAAGAATTGTTATCACTGTATCAATGGAACAAGTCAGTGATGTCAACCATGGTACTGAACTTATCAAACTCATTGCAGTTTGTCGATCATCAGGAATGGGGAGTGGTTGAAAATCATGCATACCGAAATGAACAAACTGCAAGTTTTATCACAAAGTGGCTTGTTTGTCGTAGAGAGCAATATCAGAAGCAATGTGACTAAATCTGTAATTTCCCAATTTTTCACGGTAAGCTCACACGGTGATCGCCTCAACAGAATCTCAAAGTGAAAATTTTCTCTTCGTACTTAGTCCACTTCCTTTTTAATCCAGTTTCTTACTCTTTTGATTTCCGTGTGCTTCTTTTACTCAAATTTTCGTGATCACTTGATCATTTTCGAAAAATCCTATGGCAACTCTACTCGAACTATTACGAGTGTCTCAGGGCTACTGCAAATCTGGAAATTAAAAAAAGTCAGGGGTTTTTATTATGTGTCTGAATTTCGAATTGCTTCAGCATTAAATTAACATGTTTCCAGTATAACGGCTCAGGTTCTAATATTCACGTATGATAATTCGCAGAGCAGTGAAAATTTGGAAGGCGATAAAAAAATTGTCGAGATGGTTTATTTTCACTTTGCTATTCCTTCGAGAATTACGACTTTCGATTACTACGATTACTAAGCTACAGCTGATTGTGAGTTGAATCATCGCTACAATTCTCGTTCGTAAATGGTGCGAGTGCGAATTAAGTGCAATTTCATTTTTTTTTTTTTGATTCTCTTCACAACACGTAGAGTAAAGAACTTTTCAAATATATATCCCGAGACGCAACAAGCCTGCCTCATTGAATAAAGAACGAAGAAAGAAAAAATGACTAAACAACGTTCACTGTTGTGACAAGATCGTATAGCTGAATCGTTCGGTGGAGCGAATGCAATAATAATTATGCAGCGCGGAATACGTTACAGCTGCGATAAACGAGAAAGCCTTGATAATAATCTGCAGAATATCTTTGTATCGCGGAACAAACGCGAGTTTTACGATCTTAATTTCCATTCTGACGGAAGCACAAAAAGAGTTTTAGTTTTTTTTTTTTTTTTAATCTTTCTTATTTTTTCTCACAAATAATCAGATAACGGTTACTTAACAATTCTGCTCTCTAATTTCTACAGACACATTTGTAAGTAGCATAATCGAGGAGAGACACTAAGACAAATCGATTCTGGTCTTTACGTCCAGTTATAAGAATAAAAAAATCGTGCGTATAACAAATTTAGCACGATCTTATCATGTTCCGTTCAGAACTTTGTTTCACACTGGCATACCTAAGAAATAAATAAATGTCGTGCTGATTCGATCGTATTAATAATACCTATTATATAGAAAATCATATACTACAGGTTCAGAGTGATTATTATATACATATAATACGTCATGACATTAAAGTTCTTTTCCCTATTAATTTTTTTTTTTTTCTTTTCTCTAGACACTCGTTGTAAATTTGGTATTATTTCAAAGACGGAGAAAATAAAAGAGAAATAGAGAGAGAAACTAATAAGAAAGACGAGTTGGGGGGGCGGGGGGGGGGAAGAAGTTAACATGTAGACGGTATTAGGATGCTTATAAATTGAAAAAAAAATGCCGATTGTTGGAACCGATAGACTGAAACGAATTGAATTGAATTATATTATCTGTTACGAAAAGGTGCAAAAACCAAGGAGATATATTGCTGTTATGATAATTGAATAGTAATAAAAAACAAAAAATGAACCGATAAATATTGAGAGTGAATTGCTAACGACTGTACGGTTCAATGCGCGTGCGCTAAACTTCGAGAGCAAGAGCAGTTGTTTTGTCATGGTGACCAACATTCATAAATTCAGACGACAGGTCTCCCCGATGCATGTAACCTCAAAAAGTTTTATGCCCATCGGTCATCTGAATTTACGAATGTTGGTCACCCTGACAAAACAACTGCTCTTGCTCTCGAAGTTTAGCGCATACGCATTGAACTATTCGGTCGTTAAAAATTCACTCCGTATAGAACCGAACCTATATATAGATATATATTTTCTAGGTTTACATTTACGAAGGAAAAATATCTATCTACTTATATTATTATTACTATTATTATTATTATATGTTATATCCGTTCTCCACATAACCGAAGACGCAGACTAACGAATTTAAGCTTATAAATAATACAAACCTCACGGTAAAATGTGTCCTCTTTTATTTTATAACAATAAACATAAGTAATGATTGAAAAAAATTAGTCATACGTAATGAAGTTGTAAAGGATAATATTTATCTGATTAGAATTTTCGATCGCAGCGTATTGAAATTTGATTTTTCTGATTTGTGAATTTTATTCGTTCGAATCCATCATAATATAATAATATTGTATATTAAATTTATACACGATAAATATCGAATTGAGATTGTAGAAATGCGCTACAATCGAATTTGAATTTGAATTGATAAAAATATTATTATGTATATGGTTATAAACGGCATAAATTTAAATATATAATATACGTGACGTGTCAAATGACTTAGATTTTAACGAAACTTATAGTATATTATATATATTACATGTTATATTAATATATTCATATATATATATATGTATATATATATATATATATGTATATATATAACTAGTATATTTTTCTATGTACGTATTATCTCTAGTCTGTCTGTAGAGTTTTTTTCTTCTTCGATAAGAGAAATACAAAACAAAAATCCAACAACCAAAATATAAAAATATCGAGTGAAATGAACGAGCAATTAAAAGGTCGACGAATTGTATAATCTAATAATAAAGAAAATTGATAATGGTAAAAAATAAAATCCATATGATCGCAGCACGATTGAATTCTATAGGTAGGTAAAATTTGAGGGTGGAAAGAGAGGAAAAACTATATAACTCCAGATGTATAGGCACTGCATAAGAGAAATTAATGACAAAAAATGATAAGAATAGTGGAATGAAACGATCTTGGGCAATAATGATAAATTAACGAGACCACTGAAAATAAATATTAATTAGTCTTTGTTGTTGTTGTTGTTGTTGTTATAGTTGTTTTTAGGCCATAATATATTTTTTAAGTTTTAATTTCACATCCATTATTCATTTTCCTTTTTTTCCAACCGATCGTGAAAATGATCGAATCTATTCCTATCATTTGATAATTAATAAAAATCGAACGTACACTGTACGCGCAATATAATTATAACATTACATACGAATAATTGTAAATATATTATATACATTGAATAAAACGTGCATACATCGTGTATATATACGTATCCCAAACACCTATTATATGTATATGTATATATATATATATATATATATACCTATATAAACTATGAAGTGTGTATCGTAACACGTTGTCACCGAAAGCAGGTTTATATATTGTATACATAAACTATTTATAAATATATACATATATTGCATACGCAAGCAAGTAATAATGTAACGTTGTTTCAGGACTACGCTGATATACACAATAAATCGTTTTCCTTTTTTCTTTTCTCTTCTTCCTTATTCTCTCACTTTGATCATTCGATTTTCATATAGCTACATAGTGCATTTGTGTATTGTTATAGACATAATTAATCGCCTCAGCGTTATACGACCTACGACCTTCGATAATGAATTAACAATGGAGGTTTTATGCACGGAACAATAATTGATTCCCACTTATGTACATGGAAAACTTTGACTCGATAATACATGATCGCTTTATGGGACAGTGTCAAAAACAACACAGGGAAGTGAAATTAATGATCAATTAACTATGATCAATATCGTTCCTACACGATTATTTCGGTATCAAGCTTGGTTCACTCGCGTATCTAAATAAAAATTTGGAAAACTATTTATCCCCGTAAAATTAAGAGAATAAATAAATATCGATCAGTTGGAAAATGATTTAGAAAATCGACAACTTATGGAATATTACTACAGATTGAACATCTCGTACTTCATTCCTCGACGCGTGTTTCACCGAAACTGTAATTTCTTTAGATTTTGCACATTGACAAAAGTGTGTGTTCGTGCGAAAATGTAAAAAAGCCGATCCTATGATACATTAATTGTTCACACAAAAGTCTGCAGAGTACAGATACACGTAAAATAGATTTCGAAATAATTCAACCAGCGTGGATGAAGCAAGGAAAACGAGCAAATAAATAAATTACAGTTTTGAGGTAATGGAAACTGATTGAAACTGACTGCGCAATGCGGAATTAAAGTTACTGGAATATACGGAAGACCTCGCAAGGTTCTTGGTACGTGGAAATTAAACTGAAATGATCTCCGGAATTTGGTAGACTTTTTACTTTTTATCACCTTTGGTGATATGCGAAAAGTATCGTAGAGTTTATACATTTATTGAATGTTTTTTTTTTCAATTTTTCTTTCAAAACTTTCGAAACTTCTTCTATCGGTTTCAGCTTTTTCATTCGGCCGTTTTCGAGATCGTCGCGGAAGATTGTCGAAAAAACTGACAGACTCTTTCCTTTTCATGCTGAAGAAAATTTTTGCGAAAAAACTGTTTTCTCGGTTTGTTAGTTTTTTTTCGGCTAATTTGGTTTTCTCAAAAAAAATTTTTAAACCCACTCGAGGCTTACAAGAGGTATTTATTTCATCGCAGACGTCCGTCATCCGTAATTGTTCGGAACAGATCAATCGGAGATTGTTTTAAACTTATTTGGCATTCAGAGGTCAGGATCCATCGCGCCATCTCGACTATATTAACAATCGGTGTTCGGAATGTCTTGCACTTCGTGCATATATCGGACGGTGTAAAAATTCACCGCGTTGCGATCACCGGCCAATATTATATATTCATCTTGAGCAACCATTCGTCGCGAAGGCCATTTAACGAGAGAAAATTATTATCGAGTACGCGACGCCTGAAAACTTCGATTCAAATGATATTATAACGAACGAATCGCTTCGATGCTGAAAATTAATCGATCTTTCGGCTTTCTTTTCGCTGTTTTTGGAAAACTATTAAATCGTTACAATGACATAAAAATAATTGGTGAAACGAGGAATGCTGTCGAAATCGAGAACGGATATCGTCGCTTAATTGCTTAACAAGCTATAAAATGAACGGGAAGATTAGAAATATTTTTTTTGCCCTATTTTTTAAATCTATACCTTCAGTTTTGTAAATTGATTTTACCGCTGGATTTTTGAAGGCAAGAAATGGACGGAAAAGAGAAAAAAAATGTCTTCGTTGAACTATTTTGTCATGTTCTTTTTTTTTTTTTAAATTAGTTAAATAAAACGCTGGTAATTTGAAAAATTTGCAACTAATATACGTACCTAGATTTGAGAATAGTTATTACTTTTTTTAATTTGCTGTATTATGTGAGCCTGTAAAAATTGAAAAGAGGAAAACTGTTCTTTCATTATGTTTATTTCGCATTGATATATATTTCGCGCACGTTTAAATTTGCGTGATATGTGTAAGTATAGTTAACTAATTGTACAATATTTGTCATGATTATGAGGATGTGAATATTTTCATGATAACTTCACCTTAGAAAGTATACAATTTTTATTCACGCAGTATGGTCCGTCCGATACACTAAACAATAATTCAAACTACACCGAGATAGTAATATAAGTACGGAATTACCGTTTCGTAAAATGTGCATTTTTTTAATTCGTTCTATCCTTTTAGTCCTATTAATTTTCTAATTTTGAATAATCAAGTATGGAAACCTTCATATTCTTTAGTTCAAAAATTTCTACCACGAATATATTCAGCGATTTACTTACTTATTATTTTACTCATTATATTCTAATTGCCAGCTTTTGTAATACAAAATGTATTCTGGAATAAAAGTATAATAGATAATAAATAAACATATCTAGAATACGCAGAAAATACACTGAACGATATCTACCTTTTGATTTATAAAAATTTGTTCGATCTTCCGAAAAACATCATTGTTATCATTAACGCTTTGCTTGCATCAAAATTTAACCATTTGTCGTTGCAAATTATCATGTAAAGTTATTTTTCATCGAGATTATAAAAGATATTATAATATTTATAGGTATAGCTGCCCACGAGTTTGCGGTCTAAATACACTATATATTAATACTTTGCATAATCACACACGCGTACATACATACATTTCATATTCGTAATCTAGGCGCAGATTGGTCCTCTTGAATTTTGTGATACCTATATAGATCGAAAATGCTCCCACGCATTTTTATCCGCAAATACAATTAAAGACTATTATACAAGTGAAATTATACAATGTACTTATAAAGTCTACAATTCTAAACGTGATGACGTTTCACAATCACAATATTTTATTATTATTAGTCGACGAGAAAACCGAAAATCTTTACCAACTGAAAAATAGTTATTGTCTGCTATTATTTTTCTCTTCTTCTTTGTCTTTGCTTTCATACTCGAGGAGAGAAAAGGGGGAAAAATTGTCCCGGAAATTTCTGCGACGCTTCACCCGTAAGGTGTGATCGTTTTCACTCGATATGTGAACAGAAAAACGAGGAACCCCTCCTTACCGTTCGTGGAAATGATATCCTTAAAGAGTGTTGTCGATTTGATTTGGCAAATTAGTTAACCTCAGGGCTCTGAGCTGTTTGTAAAGTCGTTGTCGACAGAATTGGTAGAACTCAATTTCTCTCGTGAAATTTTTTCGCACCAGATCTTTTACCTCCTCGCTAACCGGTGGCTTGAAAAAATTCCGATTTATTTTCGTAAATGAGTTGACTTCGTCTGAAAACATAAGAAACAGAAATCAAAGATAAACAAATTTGATGTAAAAATTAGAAAAGTAATGAGAGCGAAAAAACCCAGTCAATTATTCAAACAGTAAAACCAAAATTATCGCCAGCTAAGATTTGACGTAAAAAAAAAAAAAAACAGAATCTTATCTGTCCGTGTTTGCCTTGGTTAAAAAGACTGCTTTTGTGAAAAAAAAGTAAAAATCCTGTTGTAATCGAATTTGCCTAATGTTTTTACAATTCACGAAAACGCGACGCACACAGTTCATTAAACTTTTCATTGCGCCTTGTATAAAATGAAGGTATTACGTGCACGTAAGATTGGTTGCCAATCGTAGGCGTAACTCGCTACTTTCAATTCCCGATCATATTTTTCGCCGATTACTGCAGTTACATTCATGGCACAATTAATTGGTATCATGATTATTTATGAATGATTACAAATTGTTTATTCGCAATGCAAATTTGGTTTCGTTGAGTTTTCTTTTCGTGTCATCAGTCATGTCTGTTGCGCCTTGATGTACGAAGTGAAAGTCTTACGCGGACGTAAGATCGGTTGCCTACCACAGGCGCAATATGCAGCTTTCAATTCCTCATTCATTTTTTTCCACCGGCTGCTACAGTTCTATCCATTGCATGATTCATTTGGTATTGCGATTATTGATGAATGATGATAAATACTCTATTCAAGACCTAAATTTGCGATGGTTAAAGTTTCCTTTCGTCTGATTATTTCAAACAAATACATGTGTAAATATACGTATTCGTGTATATATCCGTAAGACTGTATAAAAATAGATCAGCCATTGGCCGAGCAAATGTAACATTTAAATATAGTTCTCGACATCATGTGGTGCCAGATATGGTGACGTGATTTCAGCTTGAATCGACCAGCGGGAATTGTGATCCCTTGCGAAAAGCAGGGGAAAATTTAAAAGCTAAGATATATTTTTAAACAGTTTTTTTTTGTTTTTTTGCAATTAACCTACCCCAGTAGACGTCTGTTGCTCCTCGGAAAAATTTCGGTATATAATTTTCTAATACCGTCAACGTACTGTTTATATCCTCAAGGATACCGACAACAGCGTAATGTTTTTCAACCGCCAGTTTAGCCCTCTCCAAAGCACCTACCGTGTTGAATGGTCTGAAAATTATTGAGAGTAGGTGAATTTTTATACAATTTTTAAACTATGGAAACTCAATTCATACTCCTGTACCAGCTCATTCACATCCTTATAAATAGTTCGAGCATCCTTGCAAGTTTTCTAATAATTAAGATTCACAGTATACATGTATAAGCAGGTTTGATAAAATTTCCCTCAAAAAAGAAGCACAATTTACAAAAACTTGACACACGACACCGAGTAGTTGTAAATTTAGCCCAAGCTCGTGGGAAAGATACAAATTTGTAATAAGACAAATTTAATGACTCTAAATATCGAAAATCTTATCGAAATCCAAACTACAGATGAGGAAAATTGTGGTGAATTCTTATAAGCTATACCTGCATTTATCGCTGTGGCCGCAAAAGAAGAGGGTTTGCCTTCGGTGGTCCCCGATGCCCTCGTGGATCTCGCCCTCGAGGTATCTACACTCCCTGTCACCCTCCAGGACGCAGGACTCGAAGTCTTTCTTCAGCCAATTCGGATCCGGCAAAGGCAGGTCGGGAAATATCTGCTTCCGTTCAACGTAATACCACGGAGCCCTGACGTAGTAGTACCAGGAAATTACGCGCTCGACCGGGTCTCGCACCAGGTTTACGTAAATCGGTTCCGGCAGATTGAATCTGCAGGCGACAGATTCGTTCGTCAAAAGCATCTCGTCGAAAAATTTGGAGGATCGAATGGAAATCAGGCAAAATCAGGAGGAAAGAAACGCGAGGGATAGAAATTTGAGAATCTGTAACTGTGCGACTTTAATCTTATTGAAAAATTTGCCTCATCGAAGCTCCTATTACAAATTGAAGTGACCCAGTTTTTTGTAGGTATGATGGAATTTCCTTTCGAATAATCATATTTTTATAGAATATATTTCAATTCAACGAAACAGCCCGTATTATTTCTCAAATTTAATTGATTATGATTTACAAACTCAGCGGGTCGAAAAATTATTTGAATCTGGATTCTGCAGAAGATTATAGATCGATATTTTTTTTTCTTCTTTAAACTAACGAATCAATTCATTTGTTTAATTTGACAAGCACGGGGCAACATGATCGTCTATTATTTAACACTACTTACTCGGTGAAATTCGTGAAACAAACGTGCTTGATGTAGACTGAAGGTTCAGCGTAACCGGAAACCATTGTCGCCAGTTGGAGCTGAAAAGCGTTCATTCAATGAGTCCTAACTATACAAATCATACATATAGCAAGAATGTTTACCTTGTTTACGATACGAAACAAAATGCGAGTTCGATTCTATACGAATTTTGTGACAATGACTGGCGATGCAGCCGACGTGAGAGATTGGGAGTCATCGTCACATAATTCGTACAGAATCGAACTCGCATTTTCTTTCCGACCGAGTACAAGTTAGCCGAAAGGTCAAGCCTTAACGAACATTACTTTACAAGATTTACGGTACCTGTTCGATTGGAGCAAGGCGGATGGTCTCGACCCTCTGAACCCTGTCTCGATTGAAGAAGAACCTGTTGAACACGGAGAGCCTTCTAAGTAGTTCCATGAATGATTGGGAACCGACTTTCGGTACCCGGTTGAAGAATATCACCTGTTTGGTGGCCCTTCGAGTGTTGTT